>NW_026115095.1:1469746-1681421 GCF_025201925.1 Gopherus flavomarginatus
ACGTAGGTATCTGTGTCAGCCCCGATCCCTTAAGCACTCCCATTACCCCTTCAGCCTGGACGTAACTACCTGTGACCCCCACGAACCCCCTAAGCCCCCAGGGATCCCTACAGCCTGGACACAGGTGTCTGAGCACCGCACGAACCCCCTAAGCTCCTCGGGACACATCCAGCCTGGATGTATCTGAGCCCCCAGTGAACCGCCTCATCTCCTCGGGACACCGACAGCCTGTACCTAGGTATCTGTGCCCCCCACAAACCCTCTATACCCGCCAGTACCCTTCCAGCCTAGATGTAGGTATCTGTACCCCCACAGCCCCCCTGGGACTCCTACAGCCTGGAGGTTCGTATCTGTTCCCCCCATGAAACCCCAACACCCCCTGCCCCCTCCAGCCTGGACATAAGTATCTGTGCACCCCATGAACCCATAAGCACCTGTAGGGACGCCTACAGCATGGACTTAGGTATCTGGGGCCCCCCAAAACCCCCTAAGCCCACCAGGGACCACTACAGCCTAGAGATAAGTATCTGTGCCCCCTGAACCCCATAAGCCCCCCCTGGATCCCTCCAGCCTGGATTTAGGTATCTGTGCCCCCTACGAACCCGCTAAGCTCCCCAGGGACCCTCCAGCCTGGACGGAAGTATCTGTGCCCCCCCACAATCCCTAAGTGCCGAGACACCCCTCCAGCCTGGAGGTAGGTATCTTTGCCGAACACAAACTGCCTAAGCACCCCCCCCATCGGGAACCCTCCAGCCTGGATCTAGGTATCTGTGCCCCCCCAACACACTAATTCCCCCTGGAAGCCCTATTGCCTGGACTTAGGTATCGCTGCCCCCCACAAACCCCCTAAGCCTTCCAGGGACCCCTACAGCCTAGACGTATGTATCTGTACCCCTCAGAAAACCCCTAATCCACCCGGGGACCCCTACAGCATGGACCTAGGTATCTGTGCCCCCCAGGAACCCCCTAAACCCCCCAGGAACCACTCCAACCTGGACATAGTTATCTGTGCCTCCCAAAAAAAACCCTAAGCCCCCCAGGGACCCCTAGATCCTGGAGATAGGTATCTCTGCTGTCCACAAAAATTCCTTATACTCCCTGGAACCTCTCCAGCCTGGACGTACATAGCTGTGCCCCCCACAACCCCCCTAAGCCCCCCGGGACCCCTCCAGCCTGGATGTAGGTATCTGTGCCCCCCCAAAGCCCTAAGCCCCCCCAGAATGCCTATAGCCTGGACGTAGGTATCTGTGTCCCCTACAATACCACTAAGCCCCCCCCAGGGACACCTCCAGGACAAACATAGGTATCTGTGCCCCTCACCAAGTTCCTAAACCCCCAGGGATCACTGTGCTCACCACAACCTCTAAGCCGTCCAGGGACCTCTCCAGCCCGGACGTAGATATTGGTGTCCTCCAGGAAGCCCTTAATCCCCACCAGGACCTCTACACCCTGGACGCAAGTACCTATGCCCCCCACAACCCCCTTAACTCCCCCAGAGTCCCGACCATCCTGGACGTAGGTATCTGTGACCCTACGAACCACCTTAAGCCCCCCAGAATGCCTCCAGCCTGGACGTAGCTATCTGTACCTCCCATGACCCCTAAGCCCCCAGGGGTCTCTACAGCCTCTACGTAGGTGTGATGCTCTGTGCATTACCCTGAGTGGCCACACAGTGTCACTGTTGCTCCATGCAGGAAATGCTCTGGGCATTACCCTGCGTGGCCACATGGTGTCACTGTTATTCCATGCGCGAAATGCTCTGTGCATTACTGTGATGGAGTGGGGACTGTCTGTGTGGGGGATGGGAGAGCAGGGGGTGACTTTAGGTGAGGGACAGGACCTAAGCCTGTAACTCGAGCTAGGCAGGGCTGAGAGAGTGAGCACCTTTGCCCGGGAAGCTGGACACAGGAAGGGGTCGGCTGGAGGGAGTTAGTTCAGTTTTGGTTTGGAGCTGGGTAGTTGGAATTCAGAGAATCCCAAACTGGGAACTAAGCTTCCTGAACCCCCAGAAGGACTCGAGGGAGTTAGTTCAGTTTTGGTTTAGAATTCCTCGGTGCAAAAACACCGTGAAACTCCCCTTTCTTCTTCACAGAGGGCTTCAACACCCCTTTTCTCACTCAGGCTCACAACTGCCCAGAATTCGAGAACTGTCCCTGTTCCCATTGGACAAATGGGAGGAGCCTGAGGTACAGAGAAGGGAGGTGACCTACCCAAGGGCCTACACAGCATGGCGGTGGCAGAGCCAGAAAGAGAAGCCGCCAGTCAGACTCCTGTTCTAACAGACAACAAATCCCCCCAGAGGCAGGGATAGAGCTCAGGAACTGAGATGGTGGGAAAATTTCATTCCAACCGTTTCTGTCCAAATATCCCATTCAGACTAAACCAGTTTGTTTCTCAGAATCATAACAAGTGAGATGGAATTCTTTGCAAAAAGATTTTATTGCAAAACAAAAGCATCTCCTGTTTGTCACAGTGTGTTAAATTGTGTCATCACACACAAGGAGGAGACACTTAGATCTTGAAAATTAGATAAGATGCTTCAGTCTGAGCTAAGTCATTGCTGCTCTTAACAATTCCAAAATAAAAAAATACAAATAAAAAAGACTGTTTCAGCTAATCTATTATGTCATAATCTGCTCTGGTAAACGATGGGACACCTCATATTATGCACTACTCTTAGTGACACTCTCCAATGGATCCCCATCCTCCACCCACCATGAGGTAGGTAAGAGTGGATCATTATTATCCTTACTTGAAAGCACACCATGGCCGCTTCACTTCTCCTGCCTCCCCTAGACCCTGGACGTAGGTATCTGTGTCAGCCCCGATCCCTTAAGCACTCCCATTACCCCTTCAGCCTGGACGTAACTACCTGTGACCCCCACGAACCCCCTAAGCCCCCAGGGATCCCTACAGCCTGGACACAGGTGTCTGAGCACCGCACGAACCCCCTAAGCTCCTCGGGACACATCCAGCCTGGATGTATCTGAGCCCCCAGTGAACCGCCTCATCTCCTCGGGACACCGACAGCCTGTACCTAGGTATCTGTGCCCCCCACAAACCCTCTATACCCGCCAGTACCCCTCCAGCCTAGATGTAGGTATCTGTACCCCCACAGCCCCCCTGGGACTCCTACAGCCTGGAGGTTCGTATCTGTTCCCCCCATGAAACCCCAACACCCCCTGCCCCCTCCAGCCTGGACATAAGTATCTGTGCACCCCATGAACCCATAAGCACCTGTAGGGACGCCTACAGCATGGACTTAGGTATCTGGGGCCCCCCAAAACCCCCTAAGCCCACCAGGGACCACTACAGCCTAGAGATAAGTATCTGTGCCCCCTGAACTCCATAAGCCCCCCCTGGATCCCTCCAGCCTGGATTTAGGTATCTGTGCCCCCTACGAACCCGCTAAGCTCCCCAGGGACCCTCCAGCCTGGACGGAGGTATCTGTGCCCCCCCACAATCCCTAAGTGCCGAGACACCCCTCCAGCCTGGAGGTAGGTATCTTTGCCGAACACAAACTGCCTAAGCACCCCCCCCATCGGGAACCCTCCAGCCTGGATCTAGGTATCTGTGCCCCCCCAACACACTAATTCCCCCTGGAAGCCCTATTGCCTGGACTTAGGTATCGCTGCCCCCCACAAACCCCCTAAGCCTTCCAGGGACCCCTACAGCCTAGACGTATGTATCTGTACCCCTCAGAAAACCCCTAATCCACCCGGGGACCCCTACAGCATGGACCTAGGTATCTGTGCCCCCCAGGAACCCCCTAAACCCCCCAGGAACCACTCCAACCTGGACATAGTTATCTGTGCCTCCCAAAAAAACCCTAAGCCCCCCAGGGACCCCTAGATCCTGGAGATAGGTATCTCTGCTGTCCACAAAAATTCCTTATACTCCCTGGAACCTCTCCAGCCTGGACGTACATAGCTGTGCCCCCCACAACCCCCCTAAGCCCCCCGGGACCCCTCCAGCCTGGATGTAGGTATCTGTGCCCCCCCAAAGCCCTAAGCCCCCCCAGAATGCCTGTAGCCTGGACGTAGGTATCTGTGTCCCCTACAATACCACTAAGCCCCCCCAGGGACCCCTCCAGGACAAACATAGGTATCTGTGCCCCTCACCAAGTTCCTAAACCCCCAGGGATCACTGTGCTCACCACAACCTCTAAGCCGTCCAGGGACCTCTCCAGCCCGGACGTAGATATTGGTGTCCTCCAGGAAGCCCTTAATCCCCACCAGGACCTCTACACCCTGGACGCAAGTACCTATGCCCCCCACAACCCCCTTAACTCCCCCAGAGTCCCGACCATCCTGGACGTAGGTATCTGTGACCCTACGAACCCCCTTAAGCCCCCCAGAATGCCTCCAGCCTGGACGTAGCTATCTGTACCTCCCATGACCCCTAAGCCCCCAGGGGTCTCTACAGCCTCTACGTAGGTGTGATGCTCTGTGCATTACCCTGAGTGGCCACACAGTGTCACTGTTGCTCCATGCAGGAAATGCTCTGGGCATTACCCTGCGTGGCCACATGGTGTCACTGTTGTTCCATGCGCGAAATGCTCTGTGCATTACTGTGATGGAGTGGGGACTGTCTGTGTGGGGGATGGGAGAGCAGGGGGTGACTTTAGGTGAGGGACAGGACCTAAGCCTGTAACTCGAGCTAGGCAGGGCTGAGAGAGTGAGCACCTTTGCCCGGAAGCTGGACACAGGAAGGGGTCGGCTGGAGGGAGTTAGTTCAGTTTTGGTTTGGAGCTGGGTAGTTGGAATTCAGAGAATCCCAAACTGGGAACTAAGCTTCCTGAACCCCCAGAAGGACTCGAGGGAGTTAGTTCAGTTTTGGTTTAGAATTTCTCGGTGCAAAAACACCGTGAAACTCCCCTTTCTTCTTCACAGAGGGCTTCAACACCCCTTTTCTCACTCAGGCTCACAACTGCTCAGAATTCGAGAACTGTCCCTGTTCCCATTGGACAAATGGGAGGAGCCTGAGGTACAGAGAAGGGAGGTGACCTACCCAAGGGCCTACACAGCAAGGCGGTGGCAGAGCCAGAAAGAGAAGCCGCCAGTCAGACTCCTGTTCTAACAGACAACAAATCCCCCCAGAGGCAGGGATAGAGCTCAGGAACTGAGATGGTGGGAAAATTTCATTCCAACCGTTTCTGTCCAAATATCCCATTCAGACTAAACCAGTTTGTTTCTCAGAATCATAACAAGTGAGATGGAATTCTTTGCAAAAAGATTTTATTGCAAAACAAAAGCATCTCCTGTTTGTCACAGTGTGTTAAATTGTGTCATCACACACAAGGAGGAGACACTTAGATCTTGAAAATTAGATAAGATGCTTCAGTCTGAGCTAAGTCATTGCTGCTCTTAACAATTCCAAAATAAAAAAATACAAATAAAAAAGACTGTTTCAGCTAATCTATTATGTCATAATCTGCTCTGGTAAACGATGGGACACCTCATATTATGCACTACTCTTAGTGACACTCTCCAATGGATCCCCATCCTCCACCCACCATGAGGTAGGTAAGAGTGGATCATTATTATCCCTACTTGAAAGCACACCATGGCCGCTTCACTTCTCCTGCCTCCCCTAGACCCTGGACGTAGGTATCTGTGTCAGCCCCGATCCCTTAAGCACTCCCATTACCCCTTCAGCCTGGACGTAACTACCTGTGACCCCCACGAACCCCCTAAGCCCCCAGGGATCCCTACAGCCTGGACACAGGTGTCTGAGCACCCCACAAACCCCCTAAGCTCCTCGGGACACATCCAACCTGGATGTATCTGAGCCCCCAGTGAACCGCCTAATCTCCTCGGGACACCGACAGCCTGTACCTAGGTATCTGTGCCCCCCACAAACCCCCTATAATCCCCAGGACCCATCCAGACTAGATGTAGGTATCTGTACCCCCACAGCCTCCCTGGGACTCCTACAGCCTGGAGGTTTGTATCTGTGCCCCTCATGAAACCCCAACCCCCCCTGTCCATTCCAGACAGGACATAAGTATCTGTGCACCCCACGAACCCATAAGCACCTGTAGGGAAGCCTACAGCATGGACTTCGGTATCTGGGGCCCCCCAAAACCCCCTAATCCCACCAGGGACCCCTATAGCCTAGAGATAAGCATCTGTGCTCCCTGAACCCCATAAGCCCCCCCTGGACCCATCCAGCCTGGACTTAGGTATCTGTGCCCCACATGAACCTGCTAAGCCCCCCAGGGACCTTCTAGCCTGGATGGAAGTATCTGTGCCCCCCACAACCCCTAAGTGCCGAGAAACCCCTCCAGCCTGGAGGTAGTTATCTGCGCCCACCAGAAACCGCTTTAGCCCCCCCAGGGACCACTCCAGCCTGAACCTAGGTATCTGTGCCCCCCGAACACACTAATTCCCCCTGGAAGACCTATTGCCTGGAAGTAGGTATCTCTGCCCCCCACAAACCCCCTAAGCCTCCCAGGGACCCCTACAGCCTAGACGTAGGTATCTCTGCCACCCAGAAAACCCCTAATCCACCCAGGGAACCCTACAGCATGGACCTAGGTATCTGTTCCCCCCAGGAACTCCCTAAACCCCCCAGGAACTACTCCAACCTGGACATAGATATCTGTGCCTCCCAAAAAACCCTAAGCCCCCCGGGACCCCTAGAGTATGGAGATAGGTATCTCTGCCATCAGCAAAAACCCCTAATCCTCTCCGGAACCTCTCCATCCTGGATGTACATATCTGTGCCCCTCCCCACAAACCACCTAAGCCCCCTGAGACCCTTCCAGCCTGGATGTAGGTATCTGTGCCCCCCCAAAGCCCTAAGCCCCACCAGAATGCCTATAGCCTGGACGTAGGTATCTGTGTCTCCTACAGTACCACTAAGCCCCCGCCAGGGACCCCTCCAGCACATACATAGGTATCTGTGCCCCTCACCAAGTCCCTATACCCCCAGGGATCACTGTGCTCACCACAACCCCCTAAGCGTCCAGGGAACCCTTCAGCCTGGACGTAGATATTGTTGTCCTCCAGGAAGCCTTTAATCCCCACCAGGACCTCTAAAGCCTGGACGCAAGTACCTATGCCCCTCACAACCCCCCTAACTCTCCCAGGGTCCCGCCCATACTGGATGTAGATATCTGTGACCCTACGAACCCGCGTAAGCCCTCGAGGGATCTCTACAGCCTCCACGTAGGTGCGATGCTCTGTGCATTACCCTGCGTGACCACACGGTGTCACTGTTACTCCATGCAGGAAATGCTCTGTGCATTACCCTGTGTGGCCACACGGTGTCACTGTTGCTCCATGCGCGAAATGCTCTGGGCATTACTGTGATGGAGTGGGGACTGTCTGTGTGGGGGATGGGAGAGCCGCGGGTGACTTTAGGTGAGGGACAGGACCTAAGCCTGTAACTTAAGCTAGGCAGCTGGGAGGGGGTCAGCACCTTTGCCCAGGAAGCTAAATAAAGGAAGGGCCTGGCTGGAGGGAGTTAGTTCAGTTTTGGTTTGGAGCTGGGTTGTTGGAATTCAGGGAATCCCAAACTGGGAACTAAGCTTCCTGAACCCCCAGAAGGACTCGATTGAGGGATCCTGGCTGTGCTCAAAAGCCCTGCTGTATCCTTCGTTCCTGTTGGCCAAAAAAACTTTCTGTTTTACTGGCTGGCTGAGTCACTGTGTGTCCCAGGAAGAGGGGTGCAGGTCCAGATTCCACCACACTACCTGACACCCTCTAAGTCCCTCTGGGACCCCTGCAGCCTGGACGTAGGTATCTGTGCCCCCCAACAAACTCCTGAGCCCCCCACGACCCCCTACAGCCTGGACCTAGATAACTGTGCCCCCCACGAACTCCCTAAGCCCCCCAGGGACCCCTTGAGCCTGGACGTAGGTGGAACCCTTCTGCCAGGCTGAACTGATAGCAGCAAGGACTGGGTTCAATACATAGGGGTCCCTTGCCTACAATGTAATGCAAACCAGCTCGAGCCCCCACCCAGTGACATGGGAAAATTTTACATACGCACTCCTAGGTGCCTCAAAGAGGCAATACTTCCCCTCTCGCAAGCATAGAGTCTGGGTGTAGCAGAAAATGTTTAATAACGTGAGATAAACAACATAGCATTAAATTGGGAAAACACCTCAACTAGGCCTTGTCCTTTTCCCTGGGCTCATGAGTCCAGCAATCCCCAAATCACCCCAAGGCTCCAAAGTCCAATATCTCCAACGTTTCAAGAGTCCAGCAACCCCAAAATCACCCACAGTTGCGCAACCCCAGAGTTCAAGAGTCTATCTGCAGGGTTTTTCCCCCTGCCAGCCTGAGTAGAAAGGGGCACCTTATGTGGTCCACTGCTGACTGCTCTGCCTCTCCATGGGATTCTGCTTTTGCCTTCACCACAAACTGCTCAGCTCGGTCCACCAGATGCTCTGCCAGCTGACCTGTGTTCTGCTCCAGCTGTCCCCCAAAACTGCTAGACTCACCTCACTCCGTGGGCCACTCCCACAAACTGCTCCTGTCTGCCAACTACTGTGTTCTGCAATACAGTTTCAGAGTCCCCCACAAGCTAACACATCTTTTCAGTGATTTCAGCTCAAGAACCTAGAAATTCAACTTTTAAGAGAATAAAAAAATCAACACTGCTACTCAACTGTTAAAAGAAAAAAAGTGCAATTGGTGACTCTAGCTCACCCAAGGAGCCCACTCCCTTCTCTAGTGAGTGCCACTCAACTGATGGTGAGAATCCCTGTCTCAAAGCTGTTTCACAGTTCCTCATCCACACAGTCAGGGTGACAACACTCCACATCTCACACCCCAACAACAAATAAACTGGGGATACCATAGCTGCCAAAGTAACCATCCCAGGCTGCCGTGGCCGTGTCACGCACGGTGGGTGTCTATGCAAACATGATCAGACCCTGAAATCCTTTTCCACACTTGCCATAATTCACCACCAGATGTGAGGGTAGAGTTCATCCTGCTTCTGCTTACATAGGTATCTGTGCCCCCCACAACCCCCTAATCCCACCAGAACCCATCTAGCCTGGATAATGGTATCTGTGCTCTCCACAAACCTCTAAGCCCCCCAGGGAACCCACAAGCCCAGATGTAGGCATCTCTATGCCCCACACACCCCTTAATACCCACAGGAACCTTCCAGACTGTAGGTAGGTATCTGTGACCCCTAGAGCCCCACAAAGTCCCTCGGGACCCCTACAGCATGGATGTTTGTATCTGTGACCGACAAAAACTGCCTAAGCTACCCAGGGCCACCTACCATCAGGATGTAGGTATCTGTTCCCCCCCGAAACACACCTAATCCCCCCGGAACCCCTCCAGCCTAGATGCAGGTATCTCTGACCCCACGAATCCGCTAAGACATGACAGGACCCCTCCAGCATCGACATAGGTATCTGTGCCCACACAACCCTCCTAAGTCCCCCAAAACCCCTCCAGCCTAGACGCAGGTATCTGTGCCCAGCATGAACCCCCTAAGGTCCCTAGGACCCCTCCTGCCTGGATGAATGTATCTGTGCCCCTTACAAACCCCTAAGACCCCCCCCAGGATCCCTATAGACCGGACGTAGATATCTCTGCACCCTCACGAACCCACTGATCCTCCCAGCGACCCCTACAGCATGGAAGTAGGTATCTGTACCCCAAAATTCCCCAAAGCAACCCCAGGACCCCTACAGCCTCGATATAGGTATCTGTGCCCCCGCACAACTCCCTAATACCCCCAGAACTCCTCCAGCCTGGACGTAAATATTTGTGACTTCCAGGAACCCCCAAAGCCCTCCCCAGGACTTCTCCAGTCCCTACATAGGTATCTCTGCCCCCCACCAGCCTTCTAAGACCCATAGGGCCCCCACCAGCCTGGTTATAGCTATGTGTACGCCACGCAAACCCCCTAAGCTCCCCAGGGCCCCCTCCAACCAGTACGTAGGTATCTGCGCAACCACAAACCCTTAAGTCCCCCAGGGACACCTCCAGACCATACGTAGGTTTCTGTCACCCTTACCAACTCCTTCAACCCCCAGGGACCACTACAGCCTGGACTTATGTATCTATGCTCACCACAACCCCCTAAGCCATCCAGGGACCTCTCCAGCCCTGACGTAGATATTTGTGCCCCTCATGAAGCCCCTAATGCCCACCAGAATGTCTCCAGCCTGGACGTAGCTATCTGTGCCCCCCACGACCCCTAAGCCCCCCAGGGATCTCTACAGCTTCTACATAGGCGTGATGCTCTGTGCATTACCCTGCATGGCCACATGTTGTCACTGTTCCTCTATGAGAGAAATGCTCTGTGCATTACCCTGCGTGGCCACATGGAATCACTGTTGCTCCATCCAGGAAATGCTCTGGGCATTTCCCTGCATGGCCACATGGTGTCACTGTTGCTCCATGCAGGAAATGCTCTGTCCATTACCTGGTGTGGTCACACGGTGTCACTGTGGCTCCATGCGGGAAATGCTCTCTGCATTACCCAGTGTGGCCACACGGTGTCACTGTTGCTCCATGCGGGAAATGCTCTGTGCATTACTGTGATGGAGTAGGGACTGTCTGTGTGGGGGATGGGAGAGCAGGGGGTGACTTTAGGACCGGACACGTGCTCAGCCTGTCACCTGAGCTAGGTGGGGGGAGGGGTCAGCACCTTTGCCCGGGAAGCTGGACACAGGAAGGGGCCGGCTGGAGGGAGTTGGGTTAGTTCAGTTTCGGTTTTGGTCTGGGTGGTTGGAATTCTGGGATTCCCAAACTGGGAACTAAGTTTCCTGAACCCCTAGAAGGACTTGATTGTGGGGTCCTGCTTGTGCCTCCAAGCTCTGCTGTATCCTTCGCTCCTGTTGTCCAATAAACCTTCTGTTTTACTGGCTGGCTGAGAGTCACTGTGAGTCCCAGGAAGAGGGGTGCAGGACCGGACTCCCCCACACTCCGTGACAGACCCTAAGCCCCTCCGAGACCCCTGCAGCCTGGACGTAGGTATCTGTGCCTCCCACCAAACACCTAAGACACTCAGAGATCCCTCCAGCCTGAACTTAGGTATCTGTGCCCCCCACAAACCCCCTAAGCCCCCGAGGGACCTATACAGCCAGAACATTGGTATCTGTACCCCATATAGACTCCATAAGCCCCTTGCGACACTCCAGTGTGCACGTAGGTATATGTGCCCCTCAGAAACCCTCTAAGCCCCTAGGAACCCCTACAGCCTGGACATAGGTATTTGCACTCACACAACCCCCCTAACCTCCCCCTCCCGGGACATCTACAATCTGGACGTAGATATCTGTGCCCCTCACGAAACCTCTAACCCCCCCTGGGAACGATACAGCCTGGACATACGTATCTGTGCCCACTCGAACCCCTAAAACCCACTGGTACCCCTACAGCCTGGACATCATAGGTGTCTTTGGCCCCCACAAATCCCCTAAGACTCCCAGGATGCCTCCAGCCTGGACGTAGGTATCTTTGCCCCCCACTAACCCCCTAAGCCCCCCGGTAACCCTACAGCCTGGATGTAGGAATATGTGCCCCCCACGAACTCTCTAAGCCCCCATGGGACCCCTAGAGTGTGGAGATTGCTCTCTGTGTCCCCCCCAAACTCTCTAAGCCCCCCAGGGACCGCTATGGCCTGGACATAGGTATCTGTGCACCCCAAGGCCCCTAAGATCCCCCGGACCTCTGCAGCCTGGCTGTAGGTGTGACGGTGCTGCCCGTGGGAGCCAGCTCAGCTCACTCAATCAGAGTGAATTGCAAACAAAACAGGGCAGACAAATCCCAAATGCTGCTGGTTATTTCAATACTTAGATTTACCAAGCCAGCACAAAACAGCTTCTGTAGTACCTCACTGGTTACTTAGAAGTTTAAACCACGCAGTTCCCTTAAAGTACCCAGCCTCAGGCCTCCGTCCAGACACACCTGTTAGATATGATGATGATTCCTGAAAATCTTACTTCATCATATAAAAGAAAAGATTCTTCCGATCCCAAAGGATCAGCCATATAACCAGGTTCAATTATAACTTAGATTTTACCTAAAATACATGCTATAGCCAATTCTTATTAACTAAGCTAAAATTTATTAGAAAAGAAAAGAGAGAGAGTGAGTGTTGGTTAAAAGATTAATAGACATATAGACTTGAATTCAATTTTTGAGGTTCAGATACAAAGTAGAGATGAGCTTGTAGTTGCCAAAAGTCCTTTTAGAAATAGTCCATAGGTTATAATCCAATGTCCATATTCAGGGTGGCTCCAGTCAATGACTGGGGATCTCAATCCTTGTGGCTTAAGGTTTCCCCCTCTTGAAACCCAAAGCAGATCTGAGATGAAGAAGGATCGTGTCCCAGGTTCTTAAACATTTCCAGCAGCGTTTCAGCCTGAGAAAACAATAGGCTTAACTCTTCTTCCAAACATCCTGGCAATTAGTACATCCATCAAACAGTTCAGATACAGATTACCACAACCTTCAAAGAGACACAGACAATAATACTATTTCACTCAAGTATCATCATAAATGTTAATATTCTTTTTTTTGCTCTTTGAATTAAAACTATAGCAATAGACTAGACTTGTTTGCTGACATCACAAGACCTGAGCAAACACCTCCCCTTCTACCTCTAACACTGCAGACTTGCATTTCAAAGCTCTGTTCATTTACATATCTTGTTAACCAGTTTTTAAGGTTCACCCACGGGTCAGGTCAGTCGGTGAGGTGAGTTAATTAACTCTTTCTGGCCCTGTCACCTTTCAATGAGATATTAGATTATACTTATAATGCAACAGTCGCGGTGAGTCGACTGCTGCAGCTCCCCGTAGACTCTGCCTGCGCCTCTCACCGAGCTGGAGTACAGCAGGCGAGGGGAGAGCACTCAATGTATTGCATCTACACTAGACGCGATATATCAACCCCCGCTGGATCGATCGCTGCCCACCGATTCGGCAGGTGGTATAGACATACCCCGAGTATCTGGTGATCGGAGCTGGACCCCCGAGGGGGACACATTGAAGGAACTCAGGGGTTAAGGTGCCTCTATTGTCAACTGTCAGGGCTGCTGTGGCTCAGAGGAGGGTGCTTGACTGCCTGGCAGGCTTAGGTGCCGGAAGCCTTGGAGGTGGGAGAAGTGAAGCGGCCACGGCGTGCTCGGGGTGCTCGTGCTCGGAGCAGGGGTGAGCTCGGGCGACGGGGGTGCCGCAGGGCAGAGCAGGAGAGTTGCCACAAGAGGGGAGCCTCAGGGTGGAGGGGGGAGCTGCCACGGGTGGGGCGCCTCAGGGCAGGGGTGCGGGGGGGGAGGGTGCAAGGTGGAAGTTTCGCCTAGGGCATGAAACTTCCTTGCACCGGCCCTGCCCCACGCCCTGCCTGCAGCCAGCCCTGCACCCCCTGCCGGCAGTCAGCCTCTGTCTCCAGCCAGCCCTGCACCTTCTGCTTTGCCTGCACCAGCCGCATCCTCCCTGCCCTGTCTCCAGCCAACCCCTGATGCACCCCCCTGCCTGAAGCCAGCCAGCCACGCAGCCCTTGCCCTGCCTGAAGCCAGACCCTACCTCCAGCCAACCCCACATCCACTGGTGCCCTGCACTTCCCAGGGCAGTAACCCTGCACATCTGCTTCAATGAGGGGGGCAGGGAGCAGCTGGGACCCACACATGTGCACACCCTAGGGTGACCAGACAGCAAGTGTGAAAAATTGGGACGGCGTGGGGGGTAATAGGATCCTAGATAAGACCCCAAAATTCGGACTGTCCCTATAAAATTGGGACATCTGGTCACCACAGCACACCCCCAGGACTCCTGAGTTCCATTGCTGGGTTTCCTATTGGTTCCTCTGCTGGTTGTTTTCCTTTTTCTGGGGACTTTAGGCAAGTTGCTCCCCACTCTCGGGCTCTGTCCCCAGCAGTCAAATGGGGATTTCATACCTTCCCGCTATTGGAAAGTGCTGGGAGAATCCCCCAGCAAAAGCTGCTCTGACAGTGCTAAGCAGCATCTGACCATTCAAGGTCAGAGCTCACTGCCCAGGAGGAGTGCTTGGCTCTGGGGTTTCACTTCAGCCCAGTGTAGAGGGAGAGCCCTAACCATGGAGTTTGGCTCAAGAAGACCAAGTCTCCAATTTGTTAAGGGTGTTTTGAATTTCAATCCTGTGCTCCAAAGTGCTTGGTGTCAGTTGTAAACTTTAGGAGCATGCTCTCCACTCCATTTTCCAAATCATTCATGAAAATATAGAATAGTACCTGACACCGGACTGATCCCTGCCAGACCCACTAGGTTCACCCTCCCCGTTGGGCAGCTAAACATGGAGAAGGGCTCCTGGAGTCTTGGCTTTCAACCAGCTCTGCACCCACATTACACTGATTGCAGCTGGACTACATTTCCCTCGTTTGCTTCTGAGAATGTCCTATGGGACTGTGTCGAAAGCCTTAGTAACACCAAGCTAGATCCCATCTATTGTTTACACACCTCTACCAGGCCCAGAACCCTGCCAAAGAAGGAAAGAGGATTGGTGTGGAATGATTTGTTCTTGACAATTCCACGCTCACTAGTCATAAGAACCAAATCATCCTGTAGGTGCTGCTGACAAACTGAGTGTTTAAGAATGTATTGCAGGATCTCTCCAGCTATGGCAGTCAGGCTAGCTAGTCTGTAAGTCCCAGAGGTCTTTTTGTTCCCCTTTGAAAGATAGGTCCTGTCTTGTTCATGGATGGGAAGATGTTCTTTTTCAGGGGTCTCAGACGAGAACTGGGGCACAACACCTGGTTTGTTAAGGCCACAAAAACGGAGGCAGGAACCTCTTCTCTGCTGCTGGCAAAGAACCACAGGTACCTAAAAGATAGGGACTCACATCTTTGAATGGCAGTGGTTAATAAGTTTGGCCCCGACCATTTCTTGTTTCCACAGACTAGACATTTTAGCAAACTTTAGAATTCCTTGGTGCTAAACACTGTGAAACTCCCCTTTCTCCTTCACAGAGGGCTTTAATACCCCTTATCTCACTTGGGCTCTAAACTGCCCATAGTTCGAGAACTGTTCCTGTTCCGATTGGACAGATGGGAGAAGGGAGGTGACCTACCCAAGGCCTACACAACAAGGCGATGGCAGAGCCAGAAAGAGAAGCAACCAGTTCTGACTCCTGTTCTAACAGATGAAAACACCCCAGAGCCCAGGAATCGAGATGGTGGGAAAATTTCATTCAAACCGTTTCTGTCCGAAAATCCCATTTAGACTAAACCAGTTTGTTTCTCAAAATCATAACAAGTGGGATGAAAGATCTTTGCAAAAATATTTTGTTGCAAAACAAAAGCATCTCCTCTTTGTCAGAGTGTGTTAAATTGTCTCCTCGCACACAAAGAGGAGACACTTACATCTCAACCATTAGATAAGATGCTTCAATCTGAGCTAAGTCGTTGCTACTATTAACAATTTCAAAATAAAAAAATACAAATAAAATAGACTATTTCAGCTAATCTATTATGTCATACTCTGCTCTGAGTAAACATGATGGGAAACTTCATATTATGCACTACTTCTAGTGACACTCCCAAATGGATCCGCATCCTTCACCCACCATGAGGTAGGTAAGAGCGGATCATTATTATCCCTACTTGAAAGAGGGAGAAGCTCAGGCTGAGAAAGGAGAATTGACTTGTCTTAGGTCACACAGCCCGTCAGAGGCAGTGTTGGGAATAGGACCGAAGAGCCCTGATTTTCAAACAAACCATCGGATCTTGAATTTCAGACATTGAATGACCTGAATACTGTGCTCTCAGATGAGCTCCAGACCAACAACAGTGACAGTAATTATTCAGCAAGTATTTGAGGAAAACTGCAATGTTAGAGGGAATCATCAACTGCTCAGAGACAATTAATGCAGAGAAGCAGCAAAATTAATCAAAGATAGAACTGGTTCTGACTTATTTACTTGATCTTAAAAGAGAACAACAAGGACCTGAGTCTCCTCCCTGTCAACATCCCCCTGCTCAACCAATCAGGGTAGAGACGGAGGACGGGAGGCTGAGGGTTCTCACCAGAGAGCCCAAAGGATGGCCCAGGTCACCGGTGGGGATCACTGCCCGAGCACTATTTCAGTCCCACATTTTTGGGTGGACCTTCCATAGTGGGAGCTGCAGAGGACTTCCCTGCAACACACACACACACACACACCTCCGTCCTGTTGTTGGGAAGGGAACAGGAGAAAGGACAAAAGAAGCAAGAGAAGAAGAGGAGGGAGGGATGGAGGAAGAGGTGAAACAAAAAGGACAAACCCTAATGTCCCCAGCGATTCTAAGGGACAAAATCCCAGGTGCGCAATAAAATTCTGCCTCCTAAAGCTCGTGTTTTCCATGCCTAGAATTCACTTGTTACCAGATAGATCAGACTGAACAGGTTTCAAACCTCCAGGAGGCTCTTACCTTCTAAACAGGGACGGCTGCAAACCCTTGCACCCCCTCCTGCACCCACATGGGAGACTGACCTGTGTGCATGGAGCAGCTGGCATTGCTGCCCCCACTCCTCCCCGGAACGCTGCTCATCTGGGCACCCCTAGGGGCTGTGGGATGTGGGGGCAAGAAGTGAGATCATCCGAGCTCCCTGCATCCAGGTCACTTTCCTCAGCCGGGCTGCATAGCGGGAGGGCAGAGAGCAGCAGCTTCTGATGCTCCCCTCACAGCACAGCCCAAGTGGGAAAAGTGACCAGGACGCATGGAGCACATAGGGTTGCTCCTTACTCCCCTCAAACTTCTATGGACCCATGGAGGAGCACTGGGGCAGGGGAGAGCAGTGAGCACCTTTGCACTGCCACACGGTGCCCTTTGACCCCTGGAGCCCTGGGCGGCTATCGGGGGGCACCACCCCTAAGGCCGGCCAGGCTCCCCAGAACGAGCAGCAGAAAACACAGAGACTGGCCTCACACTGAGCAGTGGTAGCCTGGGCGGCTCGTAATGGAGGCTCAGGGGGGAGGGGTGTCATAACATTTTTTCCCAGATTTGGACCTTAGCGTCCAAAATATGGGTGTTAGCATGAAAACCTCCAAGCTTAGTTACCAGCTTGGACCTGGTAAAGCTGCCACCAGCCAGGGATTTATACAGTGCCTGGCTCACTGTGGTCTCCCCAAAACCTTCCCTGGGGGACCCCCAGACTCAGATGCCTTGAGTCTCACAACAAAGGGGAATAAACCATTTCCCTTCCCCCTCCTCCCCTCCAGGTGTTCTCTCCCTGGGTTCCTGGAGAGATATACAGAAGCAAGCTCCGTGAATCTAAACAGAGGGACTCCCCCCTCCCTGTTTCCAGTCCTGGAAATAGAAGTACCAAGATAGCTAATCTCTCTTCCCCCTTACCCAGAGGGTATGCAAAGTCAGGCTAGTAAATCTAACACAACGAGATTTTCCCCCTGACTTCTTCCTCCCACCAATTCCCTGCTGAGCTGCAGACTCAATTCCCTGGAGTCCCCACTAAAGAAAAAATCCAACAGGTCTTAAAAAGAAAGCTTTATATAAAAAGAAAGAAAAGGACATAAAAATGGTCTCTCTGTATTAAGGTGACAAATACAGGGTTATTTGCTTAAAAGAAAAAAATGAATAAACAGCCTTATCCAAAAAGAATACAATTTAAACATTCCAGCAACTACAAACATGTAAATACAAAAAAAACCAATATAGACTTATTGTCTTATTATCTTTGCACTTACAACTTGGAAACAGAAGATTAGAAAGGCAGGAGATAGAAAAATCACTCTCATAGCCGAGATGCCACAGACACAAGACAAAGAACAAAGAACTCACACACAAACTTCCCTCCACCCAGATTTGAAAAAGTCTTGTTTCCTGATTGGTCCTCTGGTCAGTTGTTTTAGGTTACTGGTGTTACCCCTTTATAGGTAAAAGAACATTAACCCTTAGCTATCTGTTTATGACAAGGGGGCTCAGCCTCCCCAAACCTTGCACTGCCAAGGGGACAGTGGGGCCCATGATCAGGGGCCCTGGCCAAGTTAGGTCCCCCTGGAAAAGTCTCCCCTATGTCAGCCCCAGGGCTGGAGGAGCTCCCACTCCCTGCTACAGCCCGGGGGCTGCAGCAGGGGCACAGAGCTTCTCTGGTCTCAGGGCCACAGCGGGGCAGGGGTAAAGGAGTGATAGGGTGGGGCTGGTGGGGGAAGGGGTGGAACAGAAGTGACAGTGGATGGGGCCATGGGTGGAAGGGGGTAGAGCCACAGACAGAAGGTAGGGGCATGGTTCTGGTGCTGGGGCCCCCACACTTGTTCTCCCTTTCCCGGGGGTTTGGCATCACTAGCCCCGGCTTAGCGAGTAGGGTTCAGTGGTCCCCATAATGTGGGGTGCGACTCCTAGGGGGACACAGAGGAACATTCATGGGGGCACCTCAGGACCTGAGCCAGCCCACATAGAGGGCAGGGAGGGAGCACCACTCTGCCACAGCTCTTCCCCAACCCCACCCTCAGCCTGAGACTCTGGCTCCCAGCCCAGCGTCGACCCCTTTACCCCTGTCCGCACCCCTCACTCCAGCAAGCAACAGCCCCACTCCTCCCAGCCCCGGTTCTTGACCGTGGCTTCCGAGGGGCCACAGCCATGGCTAAGAGGGCACAATGTGAAATGTTTGGGGACCACTGGTTTAGGGTGACGTCCTCAATCACTTCTCTGCAGTCCAATAAAAGCTATTCCTCACTCACCTACCCCTCCATCAGGACGGACTAGGTATGTTCTGCTGCCCTTCACTCATACAGGAAGGAGAATAACATTTCATTCCACTCAATCCTAAAGTCATTTGTAACCCAAGACCATCCCAAACTGGTCATTTTGGGGAAGCGGCCCCATCATGCTGCATAGCTAGGCAGAGTAGGTGTGTCTATGCAAACACGGTCTGTTCCTGAAGTCTTTCCCCAGCTCCTCACTAGGTGAGAGAGGGGAGCTCATTCAGACCCTGCTTTCGCTTAGTATTTAAAAACTCCTTAGTGTCCCTATCTCTGCCGGCCTTAGATTTCTCCTCCTGTCCGTTTTTTGACAGCTCAGATGAGGTGACCGAGTGGTTAAGGTGATGGACTGCTACCCCATTTTGCTCTGCCTGCATGGGTTCAAATCCCCTTCTTATCAGAAGCATTTAGTCTTCACCCTCCCTTATAGACAACCATCTCCCCCTTTGGTACAATAACAGATCAAACAATGTTGCTTGTGTTACCCAAAATTGGGTCAGTTAGTAAGCTTAGAGAGGACTAATAATGCCCCTCCCCCCAGAGTTTGGCAGAAAGCAGCACATTTATTAGCTTGATAGCTAAGCTCAAAAGAAGGGATGCGGGAGGGTGTCACACTCATACTCACGCTCCTAGGACAGGCCTGGCAGTGGAGATGTCAGGATCCTTTAAGGTAAGTGTCCCACAGCGCAGCGATGGACGGTGCGATGAAGATCAGTCTCCCTGAGGTGCAATAGAATGTAACACAGCGAACCACTGGCCAGATGGGCCGGGTGAAGGCCATTCACTGGAGGTACAAAGGAGAGTGGGAAAGCCACTTCACAGGCATTCAAAGCGGGAAAGGACACAAGCTGGGGGAGTTTAACAGACCTTTTGAGCATACAGGTTATACAGAGCATACAGATCACTGCTGCTCCTACAACATGATAAGTTCTCAAGCAGCATGTTTCTTACTTTGCCCATCTGTCAATTTTGATGATTATTGATGGAAATATTTTGCCATTGGGTTGTGTGTTTACACAGAAATTGACATTTACCAACAAATACACAATTCTTCCAAGCCTGCCTAGTCTGCAGTTGATGGGTTTAGAGGGACACATTCACTCTTCCAGGTCCCCATTCCAGGCCTGTGCTCTCCAGGTTGTCAACTTCCCGCACTGCTGGGATCCTTCCCTCATCTCCCCCCAAACCACTGCCCCACCCCCACTTCTGGGGTCCCCTCTCTACACTGTGTAACTCCACTGCTGGCAGGATCCCTTCCTGTTCCTTTCATTTCCTGCCTCCACTCTGGGCAAAAGCTCTGCACTCTTCCCACACCAGAAGTTGAACCCAGGCCACCTGGGTGAAAACCAGGAATCCTGACCACTAGCCCATATGGGACTATTGTTGCATCTGACAAAGTGGGTATTCACCCACGACAGCTCATGCTCCAATACGTCTGTTAGTCTATAAGGTGCCACCGGATTCTTGGCTGCTATTATTACTACAACTCAGGCCTTGGCTACACTGGAGAGTTACAGTGCAGGTGGTGGCTTTACAGCGCTGTAACTTACTCCCCATCCACACTGGCAAGGCACATACAGCGCTGTATCTCCCTGGGTACAGTGCTGCATGTGCTCCACCTCGACGAGAGGAATAAAGAGAACAGAGCTGGTGATGCAGCGCTGGGGTGCCAGTGTAAACAGTGATTAATCTTACTACGCTGTCACTGACCTCCGGAACCTTCCCATAATGCTTTTAAGTAGAGATAACGCTCTTTGTTTTGGTGTGATGCCTCTGTTTGCTTTGCTGTGAGCTCAAGGCTCCCGGAGCTGCTTATCTAAAAACCAAACACAGTTACTGTTTGCAGTGAATGAGCAGAGGCAGGGGGATCCCTTTGGAACACCCACAGCTGGTGTTTGCCTGAGGAGAGAAGCAGCCAGGTGGGCACGGGGGAGGGGGGGGGTCTGTTTTGGATCAGCGGCTTATCTGGTCTGTGAGGAAAAGAACAAAGGCGGCTATTTGCATTTAGTGAATGAGACAGGGGTGGGAGAGGAGGCTTGAACTTGCCAGGCAGGGAGCTGACACAGTGTCAGCTCCAAAAATCCACTCGCTCTGTCTCCCCCACGCTCCGTGTCACACTCCACCCCACCCTCCTCTTTTGAAAAGCACATTGCAGCCACTTGAATGCTGGGATAGCTGCCCATAATGCACCACTCCCAACAGCGCTGCAAATGTGGCCATGACAGAGTGCTGGTAGCTGTCAGTGTGTCCACACTGCAGCGCTTTCCCTAAACAGCTGTAGGAAGACAGCTTTAACTCCCAGCGCTGGACAGCTGCAAGTGTAGCCAAACCCTCTCTAAGCCGACCCCTTATGAGAACAGCAGGGACTAGCATGACTAGATGTCCCGATTTTTGGGTCTTTTTCTTATATAGGTGCCTATTAACCCCACCCCCCATCCCAATTTTTCACATTTGCTGTCGGATCACCCTAGCAGGGGTTGCACACAGGGCTGCATTAACCTTCAGGTGCTGAGGTTTCCCTCTCTCCATTCCCAGAGCCTGTGATCAGGAAACAGACATCAGGGCTCCCAGGTGCTGCACAGACCATGACTGAGATCAGACCCCATATTACGCAAGGTGCTGTACAAACCCTGGGCAACACTGAGACACCCAGGAGGTTCCCCTCAATTTCCCTGAGCCTCTGCTGCCCAACTTCTTCTGAATCCCTCTGGCTCACCCTCCCCCCGACAAAAAAAACCCCACCTTTCCAAACAGTCCTTCTTTCCTTGCCCCCTGATTCTGGTTTCACACCCTGGGAACATCTCCTCTCTTTGCCTCTCCCCCTCCAGGTGAAGTAGAGATGGAGGCAACTTCAGCCACTGGAGTCAGCCTCAGCGAGCACTGCAGCCGGCCCCGGGGGAGGGGGGGTGTTTGCAGACACAGGAAGGGAGCAGGGGGTGCTGGGAATAAGGCGGCAGGAGAACAAAGCTCAGAGACCCAACATGGGGAAATTCCAGGGGGTGGGGCTCTGACACATCCCAGGTGGGCAGCTCCTGGGGGCGGGGCTCTGGCTCAGCTCGGGGGCGGGGCAGCTCCTGGGGGGGGCTCCAGCACAGAGCGGGGGCGGAGCAGCTCCTCGGGGCGGGGCTCTGGCACAGCCCATGGGCAGGGCAGCTCCTGGGGGCGGGGCTCTGGCACAGCCCATGGGCAGGGCAGCTCCTGGGGGCGGGGCTCTGGCACAGCCCATGGGCAGAGCAGCTCCTGGGGGCGGGGCTCTGGCACAGCCCATGGGCAGGGCAGGTCCTGGGGGTGGGGCTCTGGCACAGCTCGGGGGCGGGGCAGGTCCTGGGGGCGGGGCTCTGGCACATTGTGGCGCGGAGCCCGGGCTGAACAGCTGCTTCCTGATTCTCCACGTGCTGCCAGCAGCGCTGGAGCTGCCCGAGCCGGAGCGGAGCTGCTGTTCTCAGCTGCAGCCAGGATCTGCCCCAGCCCCGCTGGGATCCAGGTGGGGACAGAGACTGGGGCCCGGGGGTTCCCCTTGGTGTGGCTGGCGGGGGCGGGAGGGGAGAACCCGGAGCTGCAGGCGGGGGAAGGGTGGTGGGACATTGTGACCCGGAGCCCCCGGGGAATGAGAGGCGCTGGGGGGGCAGGAAAGTGACTCTGCCCCAGGGAGCCTGGGAGAAGCCTTGAAGGCGCCTCGGCCCCAGTGGAGCTGCAGGAGGATCCGCCCGCCGCCCCGCTGGGATGGGGAGCCGGGGCCCGTCCGTCGTGTGGGGGGAGAGGCGGACCCTGGGCCAGGCGGGGGGGGGCGGTGTATTAAATCACTCTCCCATTAGCCAATGTGCTACTCCCGGGCACTGCGCATGCCCAGTAACAGCCGCTGAAGCCGCTGCCCTTCCCCCTGCCCTGGACCAGCCGTAACGTTCCGCCGGGCGCTGGGGGCGGGGCTGGAGCGGGGCGGGGGAGTAACAGGGAGCGTGGGAGGGGCGGGCGCAGAGCAGGAAATTGATGGGCGGGGGGGGGGTCAGGCAGCTGGAGGCAGGGTTCGTGGGGCGCTAAAGGGCACAATCCGGGCTGGGGGGAGGAGCAGGAGTTGAGCTCAGGGGGAGGCGCTGGCAGAGCCCCCCCTTTGGTGTGAGGGCGGAGGTGTCGAGGGGGGAGGAGAAGCCGGAGTTGCAGGGGGGGGGAGGTCAGTGGGGTGGGGGTGTAGATCTGTCTCTGTGCAGCCAGGACATTCCCGGGGTGGGAGGGAGGTGAGTTAACTGGATCCTGTCACTGTTTTTGCCACTTCCTCCCACACACACATTCTCTCAAGATTTCCCCTTTTCTCTCTCATTATCACACGTGGCTATAAAATCCAGGGAGATTCTCCTCCCCCCCCCTAATGATCAGCTCTCTAATTGCCTCTGATTTTCCCTTTTCTCTCCATACTTCTCAAATGTCAATTTAAAATCTCTCCGATGGGGGGTGGATTTTCCCACCCATTTTATCTGCAGCGATTTGTCCTTGTTTGGGTGGGAAATTGTTGCCCTGGGTCATTCCCCAGAACATGGTCTCCCACTGGAGTGGGGATAGGATGAGGTTCCCGTTCTCTGCCTATGAGTCTATAACCCGTGCGGGCCCTGACCCCAGCTCCAGGGGCCCCACCCGTGGTGGCCCTGACCCCAGCTTCAGGGTCCCAACCAATGCGGGGCCTGACTCCTGCTCCAGGGGCCCAACCCGTGGGGGCCCTGACCCCAGCTCCAGGGGCCCCACCAGTGCAGGCCCTGACCCCAGCTCCAGGGGGCCCAACCCGTATTGGTTCTGACCCCAGCTCCAGGGGCCCAACCCGTAGGCGTCCTGACCCCAGCTCCAGGGCCCAAATCCGTGGATGCCCTGTCCGCAGCAACAGGGGCCCAATCCGTGCGGGCCCTGACCGCAGCTTCAGGGGCCCAACCCGTGTTGGCCCTGACCCCAGCTCCAGGGGCGCCACCCGTGGTGGCCCTGACCCCAGCTCCAGGGGCCCAACCCGTGTTGGCCCTGACCCCAGCTCCAGGGGCGCCACCCGTGGTGGCCCTGACCCCAGCTCCAGGGGCCCAACCCGTGCAGGCCCTGACCCCAGCTCCAGGTACCAACCCGTGCGAGCCATGACCCCAGCTCCAGGCGCCGAACTCGTGGGGGCCCTCACCCCAGCCTCAAGGGCCCCACGCGTGTTGGCCCTGACCCCAGCTCCAGGGGCCCCATCCGTGTTGGCCCTGATCCCAGCTCCAGGGGCCCAACCTTGGGGGCCCTGACCCCAGCTCCAGGGGCCCGACCAGTGCAGGCCCTGACCCCAGCTCCAGGAGCCCAACCTGTGTTGGTTCTGACCCCACCTCCTGGGGCCCAACCCGTAGGTGCCCTGACCCCAGCTCCAGGGCCCAAACCCGTCGGGGCTCTGTCCGCAGATACAGGGGCCCAATCCATGCGGGCCCTGAGCGCAGCTTCAGGGGCCCAACCCGTGAGGTTCTGACTCCAGCTCTATGTGCCCAACCCCTCCGGGCCCTGACTACAGCTCCAGGGGCCCAACCCGTGGGCGCCCTAACCCCAGCTGCAGTTGCCCAAGCCGTGGGGGCCCTGACCCCATCTGCAGAGGTCCAACCCGTTCGTGCCCTGACACCAGCTCCACGGGCCTAACCCGTGCGTCCTCTAACCCCAGATCCAGGGGCCCAACCCGTGGGGGCCCTGACCCCAGCTCCAGGGTCCCAACCCGTGCGGAGCCTAACCCCAGTTCCAGAGGCCCAACCTGTGCGGGCCCTCAGCCTAGCTCCCGGGGCCCAAACCTTGTGGGCCCTGACTCCAGCTCCAGGGGGAAAAAACCCGTGGGGGCCCCTGACCCTAGCTCCAGGGGCCCAACCCGTGGGGGCCCTGAACCCAGCTCCAGGGGCCCAACCGTGCGGGCCCTGACCCCAGCTCCAGGGGCCCCACCAGTGGGGCCCCAGCTCCAGGGCCCTAACCCATGGAGGCCCTGACCCCTGCTCTAGGGGCTCAACCCGTGTTGGCCCTGACCCCAGGTCCAGGGACCCACCCGTGCAGGCCCTGACCCCAGCTCCACGGTACTAACCCGTGCGGGCCATGACCCCAGTTCCAGGCGGCCAAACTCGTGGGGGTCCTCACCCCAGCCTCAAGGGCCAAACCCGTGGGGGACCTGACCCCCAGCTCCAAAGGCCACAACCGTGGGGGCCCTGACCCGAGCTCCAGGGGCCCAACCCTTGCCGTCCGTGACCCCAGCTCCAGGGGCCCCATCCGTGTTGGCCCTGACCCCAGCTCCAGGGGCCCCATCCGTGTTGGCCCTGACCCCAGCTCCAAGGGCCTAACCCGTGGGGACCCTGACCCCCAGCTCCAGTGGGCCCACCCGTGTTGGCCCTGACCCCAGCTCCAGCGGCGCAACCTTGGGAGCCCTGCCCCAGCTCTGGGGGCCCAACCCGTGCGAGCCCTGACCCCAGCTCCATGGGCGCCACCCTTAGGGGCCCTGACCCCAGATCCAGGGGCCCAACCTATGCGTGCCCTGACCCCAACTCCTGCGGCCCCACCCATGCGGACCCTGCCCCCTGCTACAGGGCCCAACCCGTGCAGGCCCTGACCCCCAGCTCCAGGGGCCGAACACGTGGGGGACCTGATCCCAGCTCCAGGGGCCCCACCCGTGGGGCCCTGACCCCAGCTCCAGGAGCCCCAATCGTGCGAATCCTGAACCCAGCTCCAGGGGCCCAACCTGTGGAGGCCCTGACCACAGCTCCAGGGGCCCAGCCCGTTTTGGCCCTAACTCCCCCAGCTCCAGGCGTTCGAACTCGTGTGGGCCCTGAACGCAGCTCCAGTGGCCCAACCCATGCAGGCCCTAACTCGAGCTCCAGAGGTCCCACCCGTGTGGGCCCTGACCCCAGATCCAGGCGCCGAAGTCGTGAGGGCTCTGACCCCAACCTCAAGGGGCCCAACCCTGGGGGCCCTGACCCCAGCTCCAGGGGTCCAACCCATTCGGAGCCCTAACCCTCCAGTGCCAGGGGCCCAAAAAGTGCCGGCCCTGACCCCAGCTCCAAGGGCCCAACACATGGGGGACCTGATCCCAGCTCCAGGGGCCCCACCCGTGGGACCCTGACCCCAGCTCCAGGAGCCCCCAATCGTGCGGATCATGAAAACAGCTCCAGGGGCCCAACCCATGGGGACCCTGACCCCATCTCCAGGGGCCCAACCCGTGGGGCCCTGACCCCAACTGCATGGGCCCCACCCATAGTGAACTTGACCCCAGGTCTAGGGGCCCAACATATGCGGGTCCTGACCCCAGCTCCTGCGACCTAACCCATGGGGGCCCTAACCCCAGCTCTAGAGGCCCCACCGGTGCGGGCCCTGACCCCAGCTCCAGAGGCCCCACCAGTGGGGGCTCTGACCCCTGCTCCAGGGCCCAACCCGTGTGGGCCCTGACCCCAGTCCAAGGGCCCAACCCGTGTGGATCCTGATGCCAGCACCAGAGGCCCAACCCGTGGGGGCCCCTAACCACAGCTAGAGTTGCCCAACCCATGGGGGCCCTGACCCGAGCTCCAGGGGCCCCAACCCGTGCGGGCCCTGACCCCAGCTCCAGGGACCCAAACCGTGTGGGTCCTGACCCCAACTCCAGGGGCTCAACCTGTGGGGTCCCTTACCCCAGCTTTAGAGGCCCAACCCGTGGGGGCCCTTACCCCAGCTCGAGGGGCCCACCCATGGGGGCCATGACACCAGCTCCAGGGGCACAACCCGTGGGGACCCTGACCCCCAGCTACAGGAGCCCCAATTGTGCGGATTATGAAAACAGCTCCAGGGGCCCAACCCATGGGGAACCTGACCCCATCTCCAGGGGCCCAACCCGTGGGGCCCTGACCCCAGCTCCAGGGCCCAACCTGTGTGGGCTCTGACCCCAGCTCCAGGGACCCCACCCGTGCGGGTTCCTGACCCCTGCTCCAGAGGTCCCACCCGTGCGGACCCTTACCCCAGCCACAGGGGCCCAACCCGTGCGGGCCCTGACCCCTGCTCAAGGTGCCGAACTCATGGGGGCCCTGACCCCAGCCTCAAGGGTCCAATCCGTGGGGGACCTTACCCCACCTCCAGGGGCCAGAACCGTGAGGGCCCTGACCCCAGGTCCAGGGGCTCATCCCGTGCGGGCCGTGACCCCATCTGCAGGGGCCCCAACCGTGTTGGCCCTTATCCCAGCTCCAGGGTCCCAATGTGTGCGGGCCCTGACCATAGATCCAGGGCCCAACCCGTACGCGCCCTGACCCCAGCTCCAGGGCTCAAACCCGTGGGGGCCCTCACCCAAGCTCCAGGGGCCCAACCCTTGTGGGACCTGACCACAGCTGCAAAGGCCCAACCTGTGCGTGCCCTGACCCCAGTTCCATGCGCCGAACTGGTGGGGGCCCTCACCCCCGCCTCAAGGCCCCAACCCGTGCAGGCCGTGACCCCAGCTCCAGGTGCCCATCCCGTGCAGGCCCTGTCCCCAGCTCCAGAAATCTAACCCGTTTGGGCCCTGACCCCAGCTCCAGGGGCCCAACTCGTGTCGATCCTGACCCCAGCTCCAGGGGCTCCAACCGTAGGGGCCATGACCTCAGCTCCAGGGGCCCAAACTTTGCGGTCCCTGACCCCAGTTCCAGGGCCCCCACGGGTGGGGGCCCAGATTCAACTCCAGGGTCCCCATCCGTGGGGCCCTGACCCTAGCTCCAGTGGCCCCACCCATGGGTGCCCTAACCCAGCTCCAGGGGCCCAGCCCGTGTGGTCAGTGACCCCAGCTCCATAGACCCCACCTGTAGTGGTCCTGACCCCAGCTCCAGGGGCCCCACCCGTGTTGGCCCTGACCCCAGCTCCAGGGGCACAACCTGTGGGGGCCCTGACCCCAGCTCCAGGGGCACAACCCGTGGGGGCCATGACCCCAACTCCAGGGGCCAAACCCGTGCGGGCCCTGAACTCAGCTCTAGGGCCCCAACCCGTGGGGGCCCTGACCCCAATTCCAGGGCCGCAACCCGTGCGGGTCCTGACCCCAGCTCAAGGGGCCCCACTCGTGCGGGTCCTGACCCCAGCTCCAAGGGCCCAACCCTCGGGGGCCCTGTCCCCAGCTCCAGGTCCTAACCCGTGGGGGCCCTGACTCCAGCTCCAGGGACCCCACCCGTGCGAGCCCTGACCCCAGCTCCAAGGGTCCCACCTGTGTGTCTCCTTACCCCAGCTCTATGGGCCCAACCCGTGTGGGCCCTGATGCCAGCTCTTGGTGCCGAACTTGTGGGGGCCCTGACCCTAGCCTCAAGGGTCCAACCCGTGGGGGATCTGATCCCAGCTCCAGGGGCCACAACCGTGGGGGCCCTGACCCCAGCTTCAGGGCCCCACCCGTGTTGGCCCTGACCCCTGCTCCAGGGGCCCAACCCGTGGGGACCCTGACCCGAGCTCCAGGAGCCCCACCATTGTTGGCCCGGACCCCAGCTCCAGGAGTCCAACCCGTGGGGCCCCTGACCCCAGCTCCAGGGGTCCAACCCGTGAGGGCCCTGACCCCAGCTCCAGGGGCCCAACCCATGTGGATCCAGACCCCAGCTCCAGTGGTCTAACCCGTGGGATCCCTGTCCCCAGCTCCAGGGGCCCAACCGTGCTGGCCCTGACCCCAGCTCCTAGGGCCCAACCCGTGCGGGGCCTGACTCCAGACTCAAGGGCCCAACCCATGGGGCCCTGACCCCAGCTCCAGTGGCCTAACCTGTGCAGACCCTGACCCCAGCTCCAGGGTCCAACCCATGGGAGCCCCGACCCCAGCCCTACGGGCCCAACCCGTGGGGGTCCTCACCCCAACTACAGGGGCCCAAACCTTGCGGGCCTTAAACCCAGTTCCCCTGGCCCAACCCGTGCGGGCCCTGACCCCAGCTGCAGGGGCCCAACCCGTGCACGCCCTGACCCCAGTTCCATGGGCCCCACCTGTATGGGCCCTGACCCCAGCTCCAGGGGACCAACCCGTGCGGAGCTTGATCCCAGCTCCAGGGGCCCAACAGGTGTGGGTCCTGACCCTAGCCCCAGGGGCCTTATCTGTGGGGGCCCTGATTCCAGCTCCAGGGTTCCCAACTCTTGCGGGACCTGACCCCAGCTCTCGGAGCCCAACCCGTGTGGGCCCTGACCCCAGCTCCAGGGGCCCAACCCTTGTTGGCTATGACCCCAGCTCCAGGGACCCAAACGTTCAGGGCCCTAATCCCATCTCCAGAGGCTCCACCCGTGCGGGCCCTGACACGAACTCCAGGGGCCCCCAAGCGTCGAAGCCCTGACCCCAGCTCCAGGGGCCCAACCTGTGTGGGTCCTGACCCCAGCTCCAGGGGCCCAACCCGTGGGGGCCCTGACCACAGCTCCAGGGGCCGAACCTGTGCGGGCCCTGACCCCAGCTCCAGGCACCGAACTCGTGGGGGCCCTGACCCCAGCTCCAGGGGCCTAACCCATGCGGACCGTGACCCCAGCTCCAGGGGCACCACCCATGAGGGCCCTGACCCCAGCTCCATGGGCCCCACCCGTGTGGGCCCTGACCCCAGCCCCAGGGGCCTATCCCATGTGGACCCTGATCCCAGCTCCAGAAACCCAAACCCGTGGGGGCCCTGACCCCAGCTCCAGGGCCCAACACGTGTAGTTCCTGACACCAGCTCCAGGGGCCCAACCGGTAGGTGCCCTGACCCCAGCTCCAGGGCCCAAACTCGTGGGGGCCCTGACCGTAGATCCAGGGGCCCAATCCGTGGTGGCCCTGACCCCAGCTCCAGGGTCCCAACCCGTGCGGATCCTGACCCCTTCTCCAGGGGCCCAACCCGTGGGGACACTGACCCTAGCTCCAGGGGCCGAAACTCGTGTGGGCCCTGACCCAGCGTCAAGGGCCCAACACGTGGGACCCTGACCGCAGCTCCAGGGGCCACACCCGTGAGGGCCATGACCCCAGCTCCAGGGGCCGAACCTGTGCCGGCTGTGACCCCAGCTCCAGGGTCCCACCCATGGGGTCCTACCCCAGATCCAGGGGCCCCACCCGTGTTGGCCCTGACCCCAGCTCCCAGGGGCCCAACCCGTGGGGACCCTGACCCCCGCTCCAGGGGCCCCACCCATGTTGGTTGAGACCCCAGATCCAGGGGCCCAACCCGTGGGGGGCCCTGACCTCAGATCCAGGGGCCCAACCCGTGGGGGCCATGACCCCAGCTCCAGGGGCCAACCCTTGCGGGCCTTGACCTCAGCTCCAGGGGCCCCAACCCGTGGCGGCCCTAACCCCTTCTGCAGGGCCCCAACCCGTGGGGGCCCTGACCCCACCTCCAGGGGCCCAACCCGTGGAGACTTTGACCCCAGCTCCAGGGGACCCATCCATGCTGGTCCTGACCCCAGCTCCAGGGGCCCAACCCGTGCGGGCCCTAACCCCAGCTCCAAAGGCCCCACCGGTGCGGACCCTGACCCCAGCTCCAGGGGTCCAGCCCGTGTGGATCCTGACTCCAGCAAGAGTGGCCCAACCCATGGGGGCCCTGACCCCATCTCCAGTTGCCCAACATGTGGGGGCCCTGACCCCATCTGCAGGGGCCCATCCCGCTTCGGCCCTGACCCCAGCTCCAGGGGCCCAACCCGTTCGGGCCCTGACTCCAGCTCCACAGGCCCAAACCCGTATGGGCCCTGACCGCAGCTCCAAGGGCCCAACCCGTGCAGGCCGTGACTCCAGCACAAGGGGCCAATCCCGTGCGGGCCCTGATCCAAACTCCAGGGACCCCACCCGTGCGGGCTGTTAACGCAGCTCCAGGCAACGAAGTCGTGGGGGCCCTGACGCCAGCCTCAAGGGCTCAAACCCGTGGGGGCCCTAACCCCAGTTCCAGGGGCCCTACCCGTAGGGGCCCTGACCCCATCTCCAGGGGCCCAACCCGTTGAGGCCCTGACCCCAGCTCCAGTGGCCCATCTTGTGCGGGCCCTGACTCCAGCTCACACGCCCAACCCGTGTGGACCCTGACCCCAGCTCCAGAGGACCAACCCGTGGGGGCCCTGACCCCAGCTCCATGGGCCCCACCTGTAGGGGCCCGAAGCCCAGCTCCAGAGGCTCAACCCGTGCAGGTTTGATTCCAGCTCCAGGGGCACAAGAGGTGCGGGCCCTGACCCCAGCTCCAGGGGCCCAACCCGTGCGAGCCTTGACCCCATCTCCAGGGGCGCAACCCGTGTGGGTTCTGACCCCAGCACCAGCGGTCTAACCCGTGGGGTCCTTACCCCAGCTCCAGGGGCCCAACCCGTTCGGGCCCTGACCCCAGCTCGAGGGGCCCAACCCCTGTGGGTCCTGATCCCAGCTATAGCGGCCCAACCCGTGGGGGCCTTGACCTCAGCTCCAGGGCCCCAACCCGTGGGGGCCCTGACCTGAGCTCCAGAGGCCTAACCCGGGCAAGCCCTGTCTCCAGCTCCAGGGGCCCAACCAGTGGGGGCCCTGACCCGAGCTCCTGAGGCCTAACCCGGGCAAGCCCTGACCCCAGCTCCAGGGGCCCAACCAGTGGGGGCCCTGACCTGAGCTCCAGAGTCCCAACCCGGGCAAGCCGACCCCAGATCCAGGGGCCCAACCAGTGGGGGCCCTGACCCCAGCTCCAGAGGCCCCACCCGTGCGGACCCGGACCCCAGCTCCAGAGGCCCCACCCGTGCGGGCCCTGAGCCAAGCTCCAGCCGCCGAACTTCTCTGGGCCTTGACCCCAGCCTCAAGGGCGCAACCCGAAGGGGCCTTCACCCCTGCTCCTGTGGCCACAACCGTGGGGGCCCTTACCCCAGCTCGAGGGGCTCAATCCGTGCGGGCTGTGACCCTAGCTACAGGGACCCCTCCCGTGGGTACCCTGACCCCAGCTCCAGGGGTTCCACCCGTGTTAGCCCTGACCCCAGCTCCAGGTGCCCAACCCGTTGGGGCCCTGAACCCAACTCCAGGGGCCCAACCTGTGGTGGCCATGACTCCAGCTCCATTGTCCCAACCCGTGAGGACCCTGACCGCAGCTCCAGGGGACCAACCCGTGGGAGCCCTGACCCCAGCTCCAGGGGCCCAACCTGTGCGAGCACTGACCCCAGCTCCGGGACCCAACCCATGGGGCCCTGACCCCAGCTCCAGGTTTATAACCCATGCGGGCCCTGACCCCAGCCTCAGGGGCCCAACTGTGCGGGCTCCGACTCCAGCTCCAGGGTCCCAACCCGTGTGGACCCTGACCCCAACTGCAGAGGCTCAACCCGTGGTGGCCCTGACCCCAGCTCTAGGGGCCTCACCTATAGGGGCCCTAATCCCAGCTCCAGGGGCCCAACCCGTGCAGGGCTTGATTCCAGCTCCATGGGCACAACAGGTGCGGGCCCTGACCGCAGCTCCAGGGGCCCAACCCATGCGAGCCCTGACCCCAGCTCCAGCGGTCCAACCCGTGGGGGCCCTGACCCCAGCTCCAGGGCCCCAACCTGTGGGAGCCCTGACCCGAGCTCCAGAGGTCAACCCATGCGCGCTCTGACCGCAGCTCCAGGGGCCCAAACAGTGGGGGCCCCGACCCGAGCTCCAGGGGCCCAACACGTGCGGGCCGTGACCCTAGCTCCAGGGGCCCAACACGTGGGGGCCCTGACCCCAGCTCCAGGGGCCCAACCTGTGCGGGCCCTGACCTCAGCTCCAGGGTCCCAGCCCGTGGGGGCCCTGACCCCAACTACAGTTGCCCATCCTGTGAGGGCCCTGACCCTATCTGCAGGGTCCCAACCCGTTCGTGCCCTGACCCCAGCTCCAGGGGCTCAACCCATGCGTCCTCTAACCCCAGCTCCAGGGGCCCAACCCGTGGGGGCCCTGACCCCAGCTCCAGAGTCCCAACGCGTGCGAGGCCTGACCCCACTTCCAGAGGCCCAACCCGTGCGGGCCCTGACCCCAGCTCCAGGGGCCCAACCCGTGGGGGCCCTGACCCAAGCTTCAGGGGACCAACCCGTGCGGGGTCTGACTCCTGCTCCAGGGGCCCAACCTGTGGGGGCCCTGACCCCAGCTCCAGGGGCCTAGCCCGTGCAGGCCCTGCACACACCTCCAGGGACACAACCCGTGGGGCCCGTGTCATAAACAAATAGCTAAGGGTTAATGTAGGGATTGATCCTGGCTGGCAAACCACCAGATAGTTAATCCCTGCAACCCCCCCGTTACCCCCCCGATTTTAAGACCAGGCAAGTACAGCACTACATGCCTGAGTAGAATGAAAAACATAGCACGTCACGCTTGCTAGCAGCGGGTGAGAAGCAGGGAGATAAGGAGGATCCTCCGCCAGTAAGAAACAAGTAAACAAGGCTGTGATTTATGCTGATTCATGCTGATAATGTAACTAGAAAGAATAAAAGGGCTGCCACGCCGGCTGACGGGGCGCCTTCCTGAGCAAACAAGCTGTCTGTGTCTGGTTCCTTCCCGCATCTGGTGACCCCGACGTGATACCAGCCCTCCGTACCCACCGGCCGGCCGAGCCGTGGTGCACCACAGTGCGTCTTCGCACTCCCTTGTGAGTATGGGGGGGATTTGTCCGTGCAACAGAAGGCTCATGTGAAAGAGCTGGTTCAATTACTCAAGGTAACCGGTTCGCACAGCAGCATCGCAGCGACATGTGGAAAATTTACTCCATGTCATAGAGGTTAAATGCCCTTGGTACCCCGAGAGAGGATCTCTCGAGGTTTCCGATTGGCAGACTGTGGGTGAGCGATTCCTAAAAGAACCGCGAGCACCCATCCAGTACATTTTGCTGTGGCAGCATTGTGCAGAGGCAATCGGGCGTTTGCGAAAGGAGGCGCCCCCGCTTGCCTCTCCCACCCCTACCCCATCTCCATCCTATGTCACGGAACCTCAAACCCCCTGTCCTGCCCCTCGGGCGCAGGCGACGGCCCCCAGTCCTGCCCTTTTTGATTCGCCGTCGCCTCCCTCTCTTTCGTCCTCGCCGGCTCAGAGCGCGGTGCAAGCCGCTCTTCAGCAGGCAATGGCGATAGATGCCTCCCCCTTATTGGAGGAATGGGAGGGAGACCTCCCGGCCCTCTATCCCGTTACCTATGCCTTGAATGATGCCAGAGAGAACGTTGCTACACATCACCCGTTACCATTCAAGGTTATTAGCGAAATAAATAGCGGGGTCCGCCAATCCGGCCTCCGCTCCACTTACGTGGAGGGTCTTATTGAGGGGCTGGGTACAATCTATGTTATGATACCAACAGATTGGAAACACCTGTTCCGAATGATTTTATCTCCTGCCCAGTACTGTGTATGGGACAGTGAGTTCCGGGCTGCAGCATTGGCCTGCTCCTCTGCAGAGATCATCCCTGACCAGATTTATGGGTCGGGGCGGTTTGCAGAGGTGGATGCACAGTTGGTGCTCCCGGCAGAATCTTTCAAACGCACCGCACTTTCAGTCATGCGGGCGTTTCGTCGTATTCCCATGACTGGCAAACCCTTGTCGTCCTTCACTAGTATTAGACAAGGGTCTTCTGAGCCTTTTCATCAATTTGTAGATAGATTAAAAGAAGCCATTTCCCGTCAAATTGATAACCCAGAAGCCCAAGAAGAACTTATTCGTCGGCTGTCGGCAGAGCAGGCTAATGCCGACTGTCGCCGCATTCTCCAGTCAGTTATTCACCGCGCGCAGTACTCTTTGGCGGACATGATCCAGGCTTGTGCTGAGGTGGGGACTCAAACCCATGCCATGGCGTTGCTTGCCGGAGCCCTGCGCACCGGCAACAAACCTCTGGGCACTTGTTTTAATTGCCACAAGCCAGGCCATTTTCGCCGGGAGTGCCGGGCGCCGGGAGGGGGAGCCTGTCGGGAGCGAGGGCAACCACCGGGGGAAGGGGATGGAAGCCGCCCGAACAAAAAATGCCCCAAGTGTCACAAAGGCTTTCATTGGGCTAATCAGTGCCGTTCTGTCCCTTCGGGAAACTCCCAGTCGGGCTCCCCTCGGGCCCCGGTTTAACCGAGGGAGAGAGCGGTTTCCCTCCCCCTGCCACTTCTGGTAGTGCGGGCATCGATTTGGAAAACGCACAGGATATGGACTCTCAGCTCCCCGGGGAGGTACTCCTAATGCCCACTCAACTTCGGGGTCCTCTCCCTCCCGGGACGGTGGGGCTCGTGCTCCCCCGTTCTTCCGCTCACTATAAAGGCATTATGACTGTCCCGGGGGTCATTGATGCTGATTACACTGGCACCATCTATGCCCAATATTGGGGGCAGCTTCCGCTGTCCCTTAAGAAAGGGGAGTCCTGGTCCCAATTGTTGTTGCTTCCTTACTATTGTTCCGCAGTTTCCCTACAGGAACGTACAGGGGGATTTGGCTCCACACGCGCTAACCCCCTACAGCCCACCAACGGCGAGAAAGTGACAACCGACTCAACTTATCACCCTCAAGTTGCCGCCGTGCTCCAACACATACACAATCGTAAGCCTACCTGTCCCTATCAGATCCACGGTAAGGTTTTGACGGGGCTTTTAGACACTGGGGCTGACGTCTCAGTGATAGCAAGCAAGGAGTGGGACCCTTCCTGGCCCTCCGAAGTGGCCCCTTCGGTGTGGGGTGTTGGAGGTAGCCAAGCCTCTAAACGGAGTAGCACTTGGCTCCCAGTGGTGGACCCCGCAACACAATTGATAGTGGCACAAATTAAACCCTGTATCCTTCCCATTGAATTCAATCTGTGGGGCCGAGATCTTCTTTCTCAAGTGGGAGCTACGCTTGTGTTTCCTTAAATCCATGCACCCATATCACAATCATTATTACAGCGAAAGCTGGACCGAAACCGAGCTTTATACGGCTCTTGTTAGCCCTCTTCTCAGTGATGGCATTCACTGTGATGATTCTAATCCAGCTGCACAAAATGCCTATAGATTAATACGCCACCCTGATCACCGTAGCCGGTTGTTTGTCCGGCGCTCCTTCTCACAAACCTCCTGCCTTGCGGTCTTACGCCCCTTCCTGTATATTCGACAAATAGGAGGCCGCTTTGAAGTATATTTTATAACTACCAATCCCAGCCACCCGCCTGCGGCGTTTTATGAGGCAGAGTACAGCGAGGACCGTAACTGGTGCCTTGCCTTAACTGCCTTAAATCCCAACTGGGAACAGTTGGACCACCTGTATCGTGACTTTTTCCACCCTGTTGGTTAAATTAATTTTATCCGGGTTCCATATGGCACATGCTCCCACTGCCTTGGCCCTCACCTGGAAGCCTCACTCCCCTGTTTGGGTGGAACAGTGGCCCCTTCCTGCCGAAAAGTTAACCGCACTCTGTACCCTAGTTCAGGAACAATGCAAGGCCCAACATCTTGAGCCCACTACCAGCCCCTATAATACGCCTGTTTTCGTGATAAAAAAGAAATCAGGAAAATGGCGTCTGTTACATGACTTGCGGGCCATTAATAAAATTTTGGAACCTATGGGCCCCTTGCAGTGTGGTTCCCCAAATCCCAATCTCATTCCCCAAGGTTTCCAATTGGCTGTAATTGATTTAAAGGACTGCTTTTTCTCTATCCCACTTCAAAACCAAGATAAAAAGTATTTTGCTTTTACCATTCCTGTTCTTAATAATTCTTGTCCAACACAACGTTATCAATGGACTGTTCTTCCTCAGGGCATGCTTAATAGCCCCACCTTGTGCCAATATTATGTACATACTGCTCTAACCTCTTTTCGGCAAAAGTTTCCCTCTCTGCTTGTTTATCATTACATGGATGATATTTTGGTCGCCGCCCCCGTCCTCCCAAGGGAGTGGCTAAGTTATTTAACCTCCTCTCTTCAAAAGTATGGGCTACAAATTGCCCCAGAAAAGGTCCAACTTCATGAGCCCTTTCAATATCTGGGCCATAAGCTGCAAGCCACCTACTCCACCCCGGTTCTTCCCTCTCTCCACCTTCCCAATCCCGTCAGTTATGTGGTCTTGCAACAACTTTTGGGGGCTATTAATTGGCTCCGCCCCTATTATCAAATTACCACCCAGACCTTACGCCCCCTTTTCATGGCCCTCACCCAAGGTAAACATCCTTCGGATTTAATTACCCTCTCTACTGAACAATTGGCTGTTTTAACTACATTAAACCAGCTTTTGGCCCAACGCTGGGTGGACCGAGCCTGCGAAAATGTACCGCCAAAATTAATTTGTCTCTGTGACACCCTGCAGCCCTGTGCCATTGTGGCTCAAGAGCCTGCTACTGCCCCACTACGCATTCTTGAATGGCTCTATCTTCCACATTCACCCCCCAACACCTTGTCCCCTTTGGAGCTTATGATTGCCCAGTTAATTACCAAAGGCCGACACCGTTGTCGTACCCTTTTTGCACTGGATCCTGTGGAAATTGTTCTCCCTTTCCCGCTCCGTGGTACTGAATCAGCCCTTGCTTTCTCTGACGCTCTTCAACTGGCTCTGGTGGGTTTTGTGGGCTCCCTCTCATATCATACTAATAAAGACCCCCGATTGCATGCCATTCGTCATATTCCCACTGTGTTTCGTAATCTTTGTCAATCAACCCCTATTACCGGTGCGCTCACAGTTTTTACAGACGGCTGCCCGACCCGTGGTGTAATTTCTTGGCGTTCTGACGCGCAATGGCATTCGAAATTTACCACCCCTCAAACAAGTCCCCAGCGAGCAGAACTTGCTGCTCTTTGCTTGGCCTTTTCTCATTTCCCCACTATCCCACTTAATGTCATTACTGACAGTCTTTATGTTGCTAATGTTGGCACTGCTATAGCTGGCAGTTATGTGACTCCGCTCATGGAACAAGCACTCCTTGTTCTGTTCCTCACCCTCCAGCAATTGTTACGTTCCCGAACCTACCCATTTTTCATTGCCCACATTCGCAGCCATCTTCCTCTCCCCGGGGTATTGTCCGAAGGCAATGCCTATGCTGATGCACAAGTGCGCGTTTCCTGGGTTCATTCCCCTACCTCTAGCCACGCCTTTCATCATCAAAATGCTAAAGCTCTTGCTCGCGAATTTTCTATCCCATTGGATGAAGCTAAGGCTGTTGTCCAACAATGTCCTCAATGCTCCTCCCTCCATTCCTACCCCCCCACTGGCATTAACCCTCGCGGTCTCGGCGCCAATCAGCTTTGGCAAATGGACGTCACGCGTTTTCCCCCTTTCTCCCCATGGAATTTTCTTCATGTTTCTGTTGACACCTATTCAGGTTTCCTTTGGGTCACACCCCTCAAAGGGGAACGTGCTCGACACGTTATCAATCATTTTGTTCGCTGTTTTTCTGTTATGGGCGTTCCAGCAAAACTTAAAACAGATAATGGGCCTGCATATTGCTCTCAACAATTTGCTGCCTTTTGCTCCCGTTGGGGCGTTGTGCACACCTTTGGCATTCCCTACAATTCACAGGGCCAGGCCATTGTGGAACGTGCCAACCGCACCTTGAAAACAGCTCTCCTCCAACACAAAACAAAACGGGGAATCCCGCCCACCTTGCCAGACAAGGAGGAGTGGCTGGCACACGTATTATATACAATTAATCAGTTAAATCTTGTTTTTGATGGCACCCATTATGTTTCCCGTCTCGAAAAACATTTTAGGTGCAAGGAAGCACTCCCCGCCCCGAAAGTAACGTACCGGCAACTCCCTGGAAATACGTGGAGTGCTCCAGTTCCCTTGATTACCTGGGGGCGGGGATACGCAGCCGTCAGTACGCCAGAAGGACCGGTGTGGGTCCCAGCTCGTTACATACGTCCGTGGAAGGAGGACCCCACGAGCGACCCGGACCCCACGAGCGACCCACAAGATGGCATGGCACCAGACCCTAAATAATCCTATTCCTGACTTTGATTCGCAATTGACAACCACAATTATTTTGTCTCGAGAACGACGCCGTGGTAACCCCAATGCACCAGTGACGTGGGGACAAGTAAAGTCCCTCTCGCAGCAAGCCGCGCGCCTGCTGGAACAACAAGATAAGGAGAAGTCTCCAGAAAATATGTTAACTGCTCTTATTGCTTGCCTGAATGCTAATTCGTGTGTGTTTTTAGGCATAATGATTTTTGTTGTTTGTCTGCCCTTGGGGTCTGGAGCAGTAATGCACCCCCCCCATGCCCCGGTTGCTAATGTATGGGAGGTTCTAGCCCTATCCATTAATCGTACTGAATTTTGTTTGTCCCAACAAACGGCAGTGGGACAATTACTTGGTACGTGCCTAATCCCAGTTTGCCATAATGCCAATGAAATAGAAAAAAGTACCTGGTTTTACTCCAGCCTAGAAAGTAATACCACAATTAAAAATCTGGGCTATTCAGCCTATCATAATTGGGGACCCCAGTCCCAACGCCTCCCAAATGGAGCTGTTCAGTTACTTACCCCTTATGTTGCTGATTTAAATGCCAGCTGTGCACGTATGACCAATTGCACAGCACACACTTGTGTTTCTCTTCCTGCCACTCCCCTTAACTGTTCCAGGCACTATAATATCTCTTATCTTTATAAATATATAATGTTACCCCCTGGATGGTTTTGGACCTGCTCTGACCGCACCTTTAATTATATTCCGGCTAATTTAACTGATGGCACCTACTGCTGTGTTAGCCGCCTGTCACTTATTCTTGCCCCCCGGTCTGAGCGTGCACCACGAGCAAGACGTTCGTATACCCAGCTGTCCGCTGATTGCGACTCTAAGGTCGAGCTCTTGTCCAAAACCGAGTATGTGGCATTAGCTGCCTCTTTGATTGGTATACCTGGCTTAACAATTAGTAATAGTAGAAATCTTAATCGGTTAGCTTGCTCAGCGGTTAAAGCTCTTAATGCCACGTCAATTGCAGTGGCCTTGCTTAATGAGGAGCAAACAGAGCTGCGCCATGGAATTTTGCAAAATAGAGCTGCTATTGATTATCTTCTTTTGCTACATGACTATGGCTGTGAAAAAATTAATGATATGTGTTGTTTTAATATTTCTGATCACTCCCATGCTATTAATAATCAAATAGCTGTAATTAAAAATCTTACTGCTCAAATTCGAATTCACAATGACCCATTCTCCTCCTGGTGGGACTGGCTATCTAGCTGGCTACCAGGATGGGGTTGGTTACATCAGGTAATAACCTATGGAGGACTTTGCCTTTTGCTCCTCATACTCACCTGCTGTGGCGTTCAGTGTATTCCCTCCTTAATTTCATTGTGCACCCAAGGGTGCCCTTGGGCAGGAAAAAAAACCTGCCCTTCCCTTCTAAAAAGTAAAGGGGGAGATGTAGGGATTGATCCTGGCTGGCAAACCACCAGATAGTTAATCCCTGCAACCCCCCGTTACCCCCCCGATTTTAAGACCAGGCAAGTACAGCACTACATGCCTGAGTAGAATGAAAAACATAGCACGTCACGCTTGCTAGCAGCGGGTGAGAAGCAGGGAGATAAGGAGGATCCTCCGCCAGTAAGAAACAAGTAAACAAGGCTGTGATTTATGCTGATTCATGCTGATAATGTAACTAGAAAGAATAAAAGGGCTGCCACGCCGGCTGACGGGGCGCCTTCCTGAGCAAACAAGCTGTCTGTGTCTGGTTCCTTCCCGCAGGTTAATGTCTCTTACACCTGGAAAGAAGTAATTGGAAACACCCTACCAGAGGACCAATCAGGTAACAAGACTTTTTCAAATCTGGGTGGAGGGTTTTTTGTGTGTGAGTCCTTTGTTCTTGGGTTTTCTACCTTCACTCTCTCGGCTATGAGGAGTGAATTTTTCTATTTCCTGCCTTCTAATCTTCTGTTTTCCAGTTGTAAGTACAAAGGATCAGCTAGTGATTTATATGTTTTTTTGTATTTACATGTCTAAAGTTGCTGGAGTGCTTTGAATTGTATTCTTTTTGAATAAGGCTGTTTATTCATATTTCTTTTAAGCAATTGATCCTGTATTTGTCACCTTAATACAGAGGGACCATTTGTATGTATTTTTCTTTCTTTTTTATATAAAGCTTTCTTTTAAGACCTGTTGGAGTTTTTCTTTAGGGGGGAACTCCAGGGAATTGAGTCTGCAGCTCACCAGGGAATTGGTGGGAGGAAGAAGTCAGGGGGAAATCTGTCTGTGTTAGATTTACTAGCCTGACTTTGCATTCCCTCTGGGTGAAGAGAGAAGTGCTTGTGTTTCCAGGACTGGAATTAGAGAGAGTGGACTCCCTCTGTTTAGATTCACGGAGTTTGCTTCTGTGTATCTCTGCAGGAACACCTGGAGGGGGGAAGGGAAAAGGTTTATTTCCCTTTGTTGTGAGACTCAAGGGATTTGGGTCTTGGGGTCCCCAGGGAAGGTTTTGTGGGGACCAGAGTGCCCCAGAAAACTCTAATTTTTTCGGTGGTGGCAGCTTTACCAGGTCCAAGCTGGTAACTAAGCTTGGAGGTTTTAATGCTAATCCCCATATTTTGGACGCTAAGGTCCAAATCTGGGACTAGGTTTATGACAGCCCTTACCTCATCTCCAGGGGCCCAACGCGTGCGGGCCCTGACCCCAGCTCCAGGGGCCCAACCCGTGGAGGCCCTGACCCCAGCTCCAGGGGCCCAACCCGTGGGGACCCTGACCGCAGTTCCAGGGGCTCCACCCGTGGGGGTCCTAACCCCAGCTCCAGGGGCCCATCCCGTGCCCGCCCTGATCCCAACTCTACCGGCCCAACCCGTGTGGGCCCTGACCCCAGCTCCAGGGCCCCAACCCGTACGGGCCCTGACCCCAGCTCCAGGGGCCCCACCCGTGTGGGCCCTGACCCCAGCTCCGGGGCCAACCCGTGGCGGCACTGACCCGAGCTCCAGGGGTCCAACCCGTGCGGGCCTTGACCCCAGCTGCAGGGGCCCGACCCGTGTGGGCCCTAACCCCAACTCAAGGACCCCCACCCGTGGGGACCCTGACCCCAGCTCCAGTGGCCCAACCCGTGGGGGCCCTGACCCCAAATCCAGGGGCCCAACCCGTGGGGGTCCTCACCCCAGCTCCAGGGACCCAACCCGTGCGGGCCTTAACCCCAACTCAAGGACCCCAACCCGTGCGGGCCGTGACCGGAGCTCCAGTGGCCCCACCCGTCGGGCCCTGACCCCAGCTCCAGGGGCCCCAGTCGTGCGAACCCTGACCCCAGCTCCAGGAGCCCAACCCGTGGGGTCCTGACCCCAGCTCCTGCGGCCAACCCGTGCGGACCGTGACCCTAGCTTCTGGGGACCAACCCGTGTGGGCCCTGTCCGCAGCTCCAGGGGCCCCACCCGTGTGGGCCCTGACCCCAGCTCCGGGGCCAACCCGTGGCGGCACTGACCCGAGCTCCAGGGGTCCAACCCGTGCGGGCCTTGACCCCAGCCCCAGGGGCCCAACCCGTGTGGGCCCTAACCCCAACTCAAGGACCCCCACCCGTGGAGACCCTGACCCCAGCTCCAGTGGCCCAACCCGTGGGGGCCCTGAGCCCAAATCCAGGGGCCCAACCCATGGGGGTCCTCACCCCAGCTCCAGGGGCCCAACCCGTGCGGGCCTTAACCCCAACTCAAGGACCCCAATCGTGCGAACCCTGACCCCAGCTCCAGGAGCCCAACCCGTGGGGTCCTGACCCCAGCTCCTGCTGCCAACCCTTGCGGACCGTGACCCTAGCTTCTGGGGACCAACCCATGTGGGCCCTGTCCGCAGCTCCAGGGGCCCCTCCCGTGCGGACCGTGACCCCTGCTCCAGGGCCCAACCCGTGGGGGCCTTGACACCAGGTCCAGGGGCTGAACCCCTGGGGATCCTCATCCCACCTCCAGGAGCCCAACCCGTGCGGGCCCTGACCCCAGCTCCAGGCTCCGAACTCTTGGGCGCCCTGACCACAGGTCCTGGGGCCAAAGCCTTGCGGGCCCTGACCCCAGCTCCAGTTTCCCAACCAGTGTGGGCCCTGACCCCAGCTCCAGTGGCCCAACCCGTGTGGACCCTGACCCCAGCTCCAGGGGACAAACCCGTGGGGGCCCTGACCCAAGCTCCATGGGCCCCACCTGTAGGGGCCCTAAGCCCAGCTCCAGAGGCTCAACCCATGCAGGGTTTGATTCCAGCTTCAGGGGCACAAGAGGTGCGGGCCCTGACCCCAGCTCCAGGGGCCCAACGCGTACGAGCCCTGACCCCATCTCCAGGGGCCCAACCCGTGTGGGTGCTGACCCCAGCACCAGCGGTCTAACCCGTGGGTCCTGACCCCAGCTCCAGGGGCCCAACCCGTGGGGGCCCTGACCGCAGCTCCAGGGCCCCAAGCCGTGGGGGCCCTGACCCCAGATCCAGGGCCCCAACCCGTGGGAGCACTGACCTGAGCTCCAGAGGTCAACCCATGCGCGCCCTGACCGCAGCTCCAGGGGCCCAAACAGTGGGGGCCCTGACCCCAGCTCCGGGGGCCCAACCCGTGCGGGCCCTGACCCCAGCTCCAGGGGCCCAGCCCGTGGGGGCCCTGACCCCAACTACAGTTGCCCATCCTGTGAGGGCCCTGACCCTATCTGCAGGGGTCTAACCCGTTCATGCCCTGACCCTAGCTCCAGGGGCCCAACCCATGCGTCGCCTAACCCCAGCTCCAGGGGCCCAACCCGTGCGGGCCCTGACCCCAGCTCCAGGGGCCCAACCCGTGGGGGTCCTGACCCCAGCTCCAGGGGCCCAACCCATGCTGGCCCTGACCCCAGCTCCAGGGGCCCAACCTGTAGGAGCCCTGACCCCAGCTCCAAGGGCTCAACCCGTGCGAGCCCTGACCCCAGCTCCAGGTGCCCAACCTGTAGGAACCCAGACCCCAGCTCCAGGGGCCCCACCCGTGTTGACTCAGACCCCAGCTCCAGGGGCCCAATCCGTGTGGGCCCTGACCCTAGCTTCAGGGGCCTCACCCGTGGGAGCCCTGACCCCAGCTCCAGGGGCGCAAATCTTGGGGGCCCTGACCCCACCTCCAGAGGCCCCACCAGTGCGGGCCCTGACCCCAGCTCCAGGGGCCCAACTGTTCTGGGCCGTGACCCCAGCTCCAGGGGCCCCACCCGTTGGGGGCCCTGACCCTAACTCCAGGGGCCCCACCCGTGGGGACCCTGACCTCAGTTCCAGGGGCTCCACCCGTGGGGGCCCTGACCCCAAATACGGGGGCCCCACCCGTGGGGGCCCTGACCCCAGCTCCAGGGGCCCCACCCGTGCGGACCCTTACCCCAGCTCCAGGGGCCCTACCCGTGCGGACCCTGATCCCAGCTCCAGGCGCCCAATCCGTGGCGGCCCTGACTCCAGCTCCAGGCGTCCAACCCGTGGGGGCCATGACCCCAAGTCTAGGGCCCCAACCCGTAGGGGCCCTGACCCGACCTCCAGCGGCCAAACTCGTGCGGGCCTGACCCCTGCTCCAGCGGCCCAACCCGTGGGGGCCCTGACCGCAGCTCCAGAAGCCCAGCACGTCCAGGCCCTGACCACAGCTCTAGGGGCTCAACCCGTGGGGGTCCTAACCCCAGCTCCAGGGGCCCATCCCGTGCCCGCCCTGATCCCAACTCTACCGGCCCAACCCGTGTGGGCCCTGACCCCAGCTCCAGGGCCCCAACCCGTACGGGCCCTGACACCAGCTCCAGGGGCCCCACCCGTGTGAGCCCTGACCCCAGCTCCGGGGCCAACCCATGGCGGCACTGACCCGAGCTCCAGGGGTCCAACTCGTGCGGGCCTTGACCCCAGCTCCCGGGGCCCCACCCGTGTGGGCCCTAACCCCAACTCAAGGACCCCCACCCGTGGGGACCCTGACCCCAGCTCCAGTGGCCCAACCCATAGGGGCCCTGACCCCAAATCCAGGGGCCCAACCCGTGGGGATCCTCACCCCAGCTCCAGGGGCCCAACCCGTGCAGGCCTTAACCCCAACTCAAGGACCCCAACCCGTGCGGGCCGTGACCGCAGCTCCAGGGGCCCCACCCGTGGAGGCCGTGATCGCAGCTCCAGAAGCCCAACATGTCCGGGCCCTGACCACAGCTCTAGGGGCTCAACCCGTGGGGGTCCTCACCCCAGCTCCAGGGCCCAACCCGTGGGGGCTTTGACACCAGGTACAGGGGCTGAACCCGTGGGGGTCCTCATCCCACCTCCAGGAGCCCAACCCGTGCGGGCCCTGATCCCAGCTCCAGGCGCCGAACTCGTGGGCGCCCTGACCACAGGTCCTGGGTCCAAACCTGTGCGGGCCCTGACCCTAGCTTCAGGGGCCAAACCATTGAGGGCCCTGAACCGAACTCCAGGGGCCCAACCCGTGGGGACCCTGACCCCAGCTCTAGGGGCCCCACCCATTGTGGCCCTGACCCCAGCTCCAGGGGCCCCACCCGTGGGGACCCTGACCCCAGTTCCAAGGGCTCCACCCGGGGGGGCCCTGACCCCAAATACAGGGGCCCCACCCATGGGGGCCCTGACCCCAGCTCCAGTGGCCCCACCCGTGCGGACCCTGACCCCAGCTCCAGGGGCCCTACCCGTGCGGACCCTGATCCCAGCTCCAGGCGCCCAATCCGTGGGGGCCCTGACTCCAGCTCCAGGCGCCCAACCCGTGGGGGCCATGACCCCAGGTCCAGGGCCCCAACCCGTAGGGGCCCTGACCCGAGCTCCAGTGGCCCAACCCGTGGGGGCCCTGACCGCAGCTCCAGAAGCCCAACAAGTCCGGGCCCTGACCACAGCTCTAGGGGCTCAACCCGTGGGCGTCCTAACCCCAACTCCAGGGGCCCATCCCATGCCCGCCCTGATCCCTACTCTACCGGCCCAACTCGTGTGGGCCCTGACCCCAGCTCCAGGGCCCCAACCCGTACAGGCCCTGACCCCAGCTCCAGGGGCCCCACCCGTGTGGGCCCTGACCCCAGCTCCGGGGCCAACCCGTGGCGGCACTGACCCGAGCTCCAGGGGTCCAACCCGTGCGGGCCTTGACCCCAGGTCCAGGGGCCCCACCCGTGTGGGCCCTAACCCCAACTCAAGGACCCCCACCCGTGGGGACCCTGACCCCAGCTCCAGTGGCCCAACCCGTGGGGGCCCTGACCCCAAATCCAGGAGCCCAACCCGTGGGGATCCTCACCCCAGCTCCAGGGGCCCATCCCGTGGGGGTCCTCACCCCAGCTCCAGGGGCCCAACCCGTGGGGTCCTGACCCCAGTTCCTGCGGCCAACCCGTGCGGACCGTGACCCCTGCTCCAGCGACCCAACCCGTGGGGGCCCTGATCGCAGCTCCAGAAGCCCAACACGTCCAGCCCCTGACCACAGCTCCAGGGGCTCAACCCGTGGGGGTCCTCACCCTAGCTCCACGGCCCAACCCGTGGGGGCTTTGACACCAGGTCCGGGGGCTGAACCCGTGGGGGTCCTCATCCCACCTCCAGGAGCCCAACCCGTGCGGGCCCTTACCCCAGCTCCAGGCTCCGAACTCGTGGGCGCCCTGACCACAGGTCCTGGGGCCAAACCCGTGCGAACCCTGATCCCAGCTCCAGGGGCCAAACTATTGCGGGCCCTGACCCCAGCTCCAGTTTTCCAACCAGTGTGGGCCCTGACCCCATCTCCCTGGGCCCAACCCGTTCTGGCCCTGAACCCAACTTCACGGGCCCAACCCGTGGGGACCCTGACCCCAGCTCCAGGGGCCCAACTGTGCGGGACCCGACCCCAGCTCCAGTGGCCCAACCCGTGTGGACCCTGACCCCAGCTCCAGGGGCCCAACCCGTGCGAGCCCTGACCCCATCTCCAGGGGCCCAACCCGTGTGGGTACTGTCCCCAGCACCAGCGGTCTAACCCGTGGGGTCCTGACCCCAGCTCCTGGGGCCCAACCCGTTCGGGCCCTGACCCCACCTCGAGGGACCCAACCCTTGTGGGTCCTGATCCCAGCTATAGCGGCCTAAACCGTGGGGGCCCTGATCTCAGCTCCAGGGCCCCAAGCCGTGGGGACCCTGACCCCAGATCCAGGGGCCCAACCAGTGGGGGCCCTGACCCGAGCTCCAGAGGCCCAACCCGGGCAAGCCCTGACCCCAGCTCCAGGGGCCCAACCCGTGGGGGCCCTGACCCCAGCTCCAGTTTCCCAACCCGTGGGGGCCCTAACCCCAGCTCCAGAGGCCCCATCCGTGTGGGCCCTGACCCCAGCTCCAGAGGCCCCACCCGTGCGGGCCCTGACCGAAGCTTCAGGCGCCGAACTTGTGTGGGCCTTGACCCCAGCCTCAAGGGCGCAACCCGTAGGGGCCCTCACCCCTGCTCCTGTGGCCACAACCGTGGGGGCCCTTACCCCAGCTCCAGGGGCCCAACCCGTGCGGGCTGTGACCCTAGCTACAGGGACCCCACCCCTGGGTACCCTTACCCCAGCTCCAGGGGTTCCACCCGTGTTAGCGCTGACCCCAGCTCCAGGGGCCCAACCCGTTGGGGCCCTGACCCGAGCTCCAGGGGCCCAACCAGTGGTGGCCATGACTCCAGCTCTCTTGTCCCAACCCGTGAGGACTCTGACCCCAGCTCCAGGGCCCCAACCCATATGCGTCTTGACTCCAGCTCAAGGGGCCCCACCTTTGGGGGGCCTGACCCCAGCTCTGCGGCCCAACCCATGGGGGCCCTGACCCCAGCTCCAGGGGTATAACTCATGCGGGCCCTGACCCCAGCCCCAGGGGCCCAACTGTGCGGGCTCCGACCCCAGCTCCAGGGTCCCAACCCATGTGGACCCTGAACCCAACTGCAGAGGCCCAACCCGTGGTGGCCCTGACCCCAGCTCTAGGGGCCTCACCTATAGGGGCCCTAACCCCAGCTCCAGGGGCCCAACCCGTGCAGGGCTTGATTCCAGCTCCATGGGCACAACAGGTGCGGGCCCTGACCCCAGCTCCAGGGGCCCAACCCATGCGAGCCCTGACCCCAGCTCCAGCGGTCCAACCCGTGGGGGCCCTGACCCCAGCTCCAGGGCCCCAACCCGTTGGAGCCCTGACCCGAGCTCCAGAGGTCAACCCATGCACGCCCTGACCGCAGCTCCAGGGGCCCAAACAGTGGGGGCCCTGACCCGAGCTCCAGGGGCCCAAAACGTGGGGGCCCTGACCCCAGCTCCAGGGGCCCAACCCGTGCGGGCCCTGACCCCAGCTGCAGGGTCCCAGCCCGTGGGGGCCCTGACCCCAACTACAGTTGCCCATCCTGTGAGGTCCCTGACCCTATCTGCAGGGGCCCAACCCGTTCGTGCCCTGACCCTAGCTCCAGGGGCCCAACCCATGCGTCCCCTAACCGCAGCGGCCCAACCCGTGGGGGCCCTGACCCCAGCTCCAGGGTCTCAACGCGTGCGGGGCCTGACCCCACTTCCAGAGGCCCAACCCGTGCGGGCCCTGACCCCAGCTCCAGGGGCCCAACCCATGCGGGCGCTGACCCCAGCTTCAGGGGCCCAAGCCGTGCGGGGTCTGACTCCTGCTCCAGGGGCCCAACCCGTGGGGGCCCTGACCCGAGCTCCAGGGGTCCAACCCATGCGGGCCCTGACCTCAGCTCCAGGGGCCCAACCTGTGGGGGCCCTGACCCCAGCTCCATGAGCCCCACCCATAGGGGCCCTAAGCCCAGCTCCAGAGGCTCAACCCGTGCAGGGCTTGATTCCAGCTTCGGGGGAACAAGAGGTGCGGGCCCTGACCCCAGTTCCAGGGGCCCAACCCGTGCGAACCCTGAACCCATCTCCAGGGGCCCAACCCGTGTGGGTTCTGACCCCAGCACCAGCGGTCTAACCCGTGGGGGTCCTGACCCCAGCTCCAGGAGCGCAACCCCTGTGCATCCTGATCCCAGCTCTAGCGGCCCAACCAGTGGGGGCCCTGACCCCAGCTCCAGGGGCCCAACCCGTGGGGGCCCTGACCCCAGCTCCAGTTTCCCAATCCGTGGGGGCCCTAACCCTAGCTCCAGAGGCCCCACCCGTGCGGGCCCGGACCCGAGCTCCAGAGTCCCCACCCATGGGGGCCCTTTCCCCAGCTCCAGGGGCCCAACACGTGCGGGCCCTGACCCCAGCACCAGGGTCCCAACGCGTGCGTGGCCTGACCTCAGTTCCAGAGGCCCAACCTGTGCGGGCCCTGACCCCAGCTCCAGGGGACCACAACCGTGAGGGCCCTTACTCCAGCTCCAGGGGCCCAACTCATGCGGGCTGTGACCCCAGCTACAGGGACCCCACCCGTGGGGACCCTGACCCCATCTCCAGGGGTTCCACCCGTGTTAGCCCTGACACCAGCTCCAGGGGTCCAACACGTGAGGGCCCTGACCCCAGCTCCAGGGCCCAGTCTGTGGGGGCCTTGACACCAGCTCCAGGGGCTGAACCCGTGGGGGTCCTCATCCCAGCTCCAGGAGCCCAACCCGTGCGGGCCCTGACCCCAGGGGCCGAGACGTCAGCTTCAGGGGCCCCAGTCATGCGGACCCTGACCCCAGCTCTAGGGGCCCAACCCGTGGGGGCCCTGACCACAGCTGCAGGGGCCGAATCCGTGCGGACCCTGACCCCAGCTCCCGGCGTCGAACTCGTGGTGGCCCTGACCTCAGCCTCAAGGGCCCAACCCGTGGGGGCCCTGACCCCAGCTCCAGTTTCCCAATCCGTGGGGGCCCTAACCCCAGCTCCAGAGGCCCCACCCGTGCGGGCCCTGACCCGAGCTCCAGAGTCCCCACCCATGGGGGCCCTTTCCCCAGCTCCAGGGGCCCAACACGTGCGGGCCCTCACCCCAGCACCAGGGTCCCAACGCGTGCGTGGCCTGACCTCAGTTCCAGAGGCCCAACCTGTGCGGGCCCTGACCCCAGCTACAGGGACCCCACCCGTGGGGACCCTGACCCCAGCTCCAGGGACCCAACTCGTAGGGGCCCTGACCCGAGCTCAAGGGGCCCAACCCGTGATAGCACTGACCCCAGCTCCGGGGCCCAACCCATGGAGGCCCTGACCCCAGCTCCAGGGGTATAACCCATGCGGGCCCTGACCCCAGCCCCAGGGGCCCAACTGTGCGGGCTCCGACCCCAGCTCCAGGGTCCCAACCCGTGTGGACCCTGACCCCAACTGCAGAGGCCCAACCCGTGGTGGCCCTGACCCCAGCTCTAGGGGCCCCACCTATACAGGCCCTAACCCCAGCTCCAGGGGCCCAACCCGTGCAGGGCTTGATTCCAGCTCCATGGGCACAACAGGTGAGGGCCCTGACCCCAGCTCCAGGGGCCCAACCCATGCGAGCCCGGACCACAGCCCCAGCGGTCCAACCCGTGAGGGCCCTGACCCCAGCTCCAGGGCCCCAACCCGTGGGAGCCCTGACCGGAGCTCCAGAGGTCAACCCATGCGCGCCCTGACCGCAGCTCCAGGGGCCCAAACAGTGGGGGCCCTTACCCGAGCTCCAGGGGCCCAACACGTGCGGGCCGTGACCCTAGCTCCAGGGGCCCAACACATGGGGGCCCTGACCCCAGCTCCAGGGGCCCAGCCCGTGGGGGCCCTGTCCCCAACTATAGTTGCCCACCCTGTGAGGGCCCTGACCCTATCTGCAGGGGCCCAACCCGTTCGTGCCCTGACCCTAGCTCTAGGGGCCCAACCCATGCGTCCCCTAACCCCAGCTCCAGGGGCCCAACCCGTGGGGGCCTTGACCCCAGCTCCAGGGTCCCAACGCGTGCGGGGCCTGACCCCACTTCCAGAGGCCCAACCCGTGCGGGCCCTGACCCCAGCTCCAGGGGCCCAATCCGTGGGGGCCCTGACCCCAGCTTCAGGGGCCCAACCCGTGCGGGGCCTGACTCCTGCTCCAGGGGCCCAACCCGTGGGGCCCTTGTCATAAACAAATAGCTAAGGATTAATGTCTCTTACACCTGGAAACAAGTAATTGGAAACACCCTACCAGAGGACCAATCAGGTAACAAGACTTTTTCAAATCTGGGTGGAGGGTTTTTTGTGTGTGGGTCCTTTGTTCTTGAGTTTTCTACCTGCACTCTCTTGGCTATGAGGAGTGAATTTTTCTATTTCCTGCCTTCTAATCTTCTGTTTCCCAGTTGTAAGTACAAAGGATCAGCTAGTGATTTATATGTTTTTTTGTATTTACATGTCTAAAGTTGCTGGAGTGCTTTGAATTGTATTCTTTTTGAATAAGGCTGTTTATTCATATTTCTTTTAAGCAATTGACCCTGTATTTGTCACCTTAATACAGAGAGACTATTTGTATGTATTTTTATTTCTTTTTTATATAAAGCTTCCTTTTAAGAGCTGTTGGAGCTTTTCTTTAGGGGGGAACTCCAGGGAATTGAGTCTCCAGCTCACCAGGGAATTGGTGGGAGGAAGAAGTCAGGGGGAAATCTGTGTGTGTTAGATTTACTAGCCTGACTTTGCATTCCCTCTGGGTGAAGAGAGAAGTGCTTGTGTTTCCAGGACTGGAATTAGAGAGGGTGGACTCCCTCTGTTTAGATTCACGGAGTTTGCTTCTGTGTATCTCTCCAGGAACACCTGTAGAGGGGAAGGGAAAAGGTTTATTTCCCTTTGTTGTGAGACTCAAGGGATTTGGGTCTTGGGGTCCCCAGGGAAGGTTTTGTGGGGACCAGAGTGCCCCAAAAACTCTAATTTTTTGGGTGGTGGCAGCTTTACCAGGTCCAAGCTGGTAACTAAGCTTGGAGGTTTTAATGCTAACCCCCATATTTTGGACGCTAAGGTCCAAATCTGGGACTAGGTTTATGACAGACCTTACCTCATCTCCAGGGGCCCAAACCGTGCGGGCCCTGACCCCAGCTCCAGGGGCCCAACCCGTGGGGGCCCTGACCCCAGTTCCAGGGGCCCAACCCGTGCGGGCCCTGACCCCAGCTCCAGGGGTCCAACCCGTGGGGGCCCTGACCGCAGCTCCAGGGGCCCAACCCGTGCGGGCCCTGACCGCAGCTCCAGGGGCCCAACCCGTAGGAGCACAGACCCCAGCTCCAAGGGCCCAACCCGTGCGAGCCCTGACCATAGCTCCAGGTGCCCAACCTGTAGGAACCCAGACCCCAGCTCCAGGTGCCCCACCCGTGTTGACTCAGACCCCAGCTCCAGGGGCCCAATCCGTGTGGGCCCTGACCCTAGCTCCAGGGGCCTCACCCATGGGGGCCCTGACCCCAGTTCCAGGGGCCCCACCCATACGGACCCTGACCCCAGCTCCAGGGGCCCTACCCGTGCGGACCCTGATCTCAGCTCCAGGTGCCCAATCCGTGGGGGCCCTGACTCCAGCTCCAGGCACCCAACCCGTAGGGGCCATGACCCCAGGTCCAGGGCCCCAACCCGTAGGGGCCCTGACCCGAGCGCCAGCGGCCCAACTCGTGCGGGGCCTGACCCCTGCTCCAGCGGCCCAACCCGTGGGGGCCGTAACCGCAGCTCCAGAAGCCCAACACGTCCGGGCCCTGACCACAGCTCTAGGGGCTCAACCCGTGGGGGTCCTAACCCCAGCTCCAGGGGCCCATCCCGTGCCCGCCCTGATCCCAGCTCTACCGGCCCAAACCGTGTGCGCCCTGACCCCAGCTCCAGGGCCCCAACCCGTACGGGCCCTGACCCCAGCTCCAGGGGCCCCACCCGTGTGGGCCCTGACCCCATCTCCGGGGCCAACCCGTGTCGGCACTGACCCGAGCTCCAGGGGTCCAACCCGTGCGGGCCTTGACCCCAGCTCCAGGGGCCCCACCCGTGTGGGCCCTAACCCCAACTCAAGGACTCCCACCCGTGGGGACCCTGACCCCAGCTCCAGTGGCCCAACCCGTGGGGGCCCTGACCCCAAATCCAGGGGCCCAACCCGTGGGGGTCCTCACCCCAGCTCCAGGGGCCCAACCCGTGCGGGCCTTAACCCCAACTCAAGGACCCCAACCCGTGCGGGCCATGACCGCAGCTCCAGGGGCCCCACCCGTGGGGCCCTGACCCCAGCTCCAGGGGCCCCAATCGTGTGAGCCCTGACCCCTGCTACAGGAGCCGAACCCGTGGGGTGCTGACCCCAGCTCCTGCGGCCAACCCGTGCGGACCGTGACCCTAGCTTCTGGGGACCAACCCGTGGGGGCCCTGACCGCAGCTCCAGGGGCCCCACCCGTGCGGACCGTGATCCCTGCTCCAGCGGCCCAACCCGTGGGGGCCCTGATCACAGCTCCAGAAGCCCAACACGTCCGGGCCCTGACCACAGCTCTAGGGGCTCAACCCGTGGGGGTCCTCACCCCAGCTCCAGGGCCCACCCCGTGGGGGCCTTGACACCAGGTCCAGGGGCTGAACCCGTGGGGGTCCTCATCCCACCTCCAGGAGCCCAACCTGTGCAGGCCCTGACCCCAGCTTCAGGCGCCGAACTCGTGGGCGCCCTAACCACAGGTCCTGGGGCCAAACCGGTGCGGGCCCTGACCCCAGCTCCAGGGGCCAAACCATTGCGGGACCTGACCCCAGCTCCAGTTTCCCAACCAGTGTGGGCCCTGACCCCATCTCCAGGAGCCCAACCCGTTCTGGCCCTGAACCCAACTCCAGGGGCCCAACCCGTGGGGCCCCTGACCCCAGCTCCAGGGGCCCCACCCATTGTGGCCCTGACCCCAGCTCCAGGGGTCCAACACGTGGGGCCCCGACCCCACCTCCAGGGCCCAATCTGTGGGGGCCTTGACACCAGCTCCAGGGGCTGAACCCGTGGGGGTCCTCATTCCAGCTCCAGGAGCCCAACCCGTGCGGGCCCTGACCCCAGGGGCCGAGACGTCAGCTTCAGGGGCCCCAATCATGCGGACCCTGACCCCAGCTCTAGGGGCCCAACCCGTGGGGGCCCTGACCCCAGCTCCAGGGGCCAGAACCGTGGGGGCCCTGACCCCAGTTCCAGGGGCCCAACCCGTGCGGGCACTGACCCCAGGTCCAGGGCCCCAACCCGTGCGGGCCGTGACCCCAGCTCCAGTTTCTCAACCAGTGTGGGCCCTGACCCCATCTGCAGGGGCCGAACCTGTTCGTGCCCTGACCCCAGCTCCAGGGGCCCAACCCATGCGTCCCCTAACCCTAGCTCCCAGGGCCCAACCCATGTGAGCCCTGACCCCAGCTCCAGGGGCCCAACCGTGCGGGCCCTGACCCCAGCTCCAGGGGCACAATCCGTGTGGACCCAGACCCCAGCTCCAGGGGCCCACCCCATGGGTGCCCTGACCCCAGCTCCAAAGGCCCAGCCCATGCGGACCCTGCCCCCAGCTCCAGGGGCCGAAATCGTGGGGGCCCTGATTCCACCTTCAAGGGCCGAACCCGTGGGTGCCCAGACCTCAGCTCCAGGGGCCGCACTCGTGGGGGCCCTGACCCTAGCTCCAGGGGCCCATCCAGTGCGGGCCCTGACCCCAGCTCCAGGGGCCACACCCGTGGGGGCTCTGACCCCAGCTCCAGGGGCCCAACCCGTGCGGGCCCTACCCCAGCTCCGGGGCCAACCCGTGGCGGCCCTGACCCGAGCTCCAAGGGACCAACCTGTGGGGGAACTGACCCCAGCTCCATGGGCCCCACCCGTAGGGGCCCTAAGCCCAGCTCCAGAGGCTCAACCCGTGCAGGGCTTGATTCCAGCTTCGGGGGAACAAGAGGTGCGGGCTCTGACCCCAGTTCCAGGTGCCCAACCCGTGCGAGCCCTGACCCCATCTCCAGGGGCCCAACCCGTGTGGGTTCTGACCCCAGCACCAGCGGTCTAACCCGTGGGGGTACTGACCCCAGCTTCAGGTGTCTAACCCGTGCGGGCCCTGACCACAGGTCCAGGGGCCCAACCCCTGTGCGTCCTGATCCCAGCTCTAGCGGCCCAACCTGTGGGGGCCCTGACCCCAGATCCAGGACCCCAACCCGTGTGGGCCCTGACCCCAGCTCCAGGGGCCCAACCCGTGCGGGCCCTGATCCCAGCTCCAGGGGCCCAACCCGTGCGGGCCCTGACCGCAGCTCCAGGGGCCCAACCCGTGCGGGCCCTGACCACAGCTCCAGGGGCCCAACCCGTAGGAGCACTGACCCCAGCTCCAAGGGCACAACCCGTGCGAGCCCTGACCCCAGCTCCAGGTGCCCAACCTGTAGGAACCCAGACCCCAGCTCCAGGGGCCCCACCCGTGTTTACTCAGACCCGAGCTCCAGGGGCCCAATCCGTGTGGGCCCTGACCCTAGCTCCAGGGGCCTCACCCGTGGGGGCCCTGACCCCAGTTCCAGGGGCCCCACCCATGCGGACCCTGACCCCAGCTCCAGGGGCCCTACCCGTGCGGACCCTGATCCCAGCTCCAGGTGCCCAATCCGTGGGGGCCCTGACTCCAGCTCCAGGCGCCCAACCCGTGGGGGCCATGACCCCAGGTCCAGGGCCCCAACCCGTAGGGGCCCTGACCCGAGCGCCAGCGGCCCAACTCGTGCGGGGCCTGACCCCTGCTCCAGCGGCCCAACCCGTGGGGGCCCTGACCGCAGCTCCAGAAGCCCAAAACGTCCGGGCCCTGACCACAGCTCTAGGGGTTCAACCCGTGGGGGTCTTAACCCAAGCTCCAGGGGCCCATCCCGTGCCCGCCCTGATCCCAGCTCTACCGGCCCAAACCGTGTGCGCCCTGACCCCAGGTCCAGGGCCCCAACCCGTACGGGCCCTGACCCCAGCTCCAGGGGCCCCACCCGTGTGGGCCCTGACCCCAGCTCCAGGGGCCCACCCCATGGGGGCCCTGACCCCAGCTCCAGGGGCCCAGCCCATGCGGACCCTGCCCCCAGCTCCAGGGGCCGAAATCGTGGGGGCCCTGATTCCACCTTCAAGGGCCCAACCCGTGGGTGCCCAGACCTCAGCTCCAGGGGCCGCACTCGTGGGGGCCCTGACCCTAGCTCCAGGGGCCCATCCAGTGCGGGCCCTGACCCCAGCTCCAGGGGCCACACCCGTGGGGGCTCTGACCCCAGCTCCAGGGGCCCAACCCGTGCGGGCCCTACCCCAGCTCCGGGGCCAACCCGTGGCGGCCCTGACCCGAGCTCCAAGGGACCAACCTGTGGGGGAACTGACCCCAGCTCCATGGGCCCCACCCGTAGGGGCCCTAAGCCCAGCTCCAGAGGCTCAACCCGTGCAGGGCTTGATTCCAGCTTCGGGGGAACAAGAGGTGCGGGCTCTGACCCCAGTTCCAGGGGCCCAACCCGTGCGAGCCCTGACCCCATCTCCAGGGGCCCAACCCGTGTGGGTTCTGACCCCAGCACCAGCGGTCTAACCCGTGGGGGTCCTGACCCCAGCTTCAGGTGTCTAACCCGTGCGGGCCCTGACCACAGGTCCAGGGGCCCAACCCCTGTGCGTCCTGATCCCAGCTCTAGCGGCCCAACCTGTGGGGGCCCTGACCCCAGATCCAGGACCCCAACCCATGTGGGCTCTGACCCCAGCTCCAGGGGCCCAACCCGTGCGGGCCCTGATCCCAGCTCCAGGGGCCCAACCCGTGCGGGCCCTGACCGCAGCTCCAGGGGCCCAACCCGTGCGGGCCCTGACCGCAGCTCCAGGGGCCCAACCCGTAGGAGCACTGACCCCAGCTCCAAGGGCCAAACCCGTGCGAGCCCTGACCCCAGCTCCAGGTGCCCAACCTGTAGGAACCCAGACCCCAGCTCCAGGGGCCCCACCCGTGTTTACTCAGACCCCAGCTCCAGGGGCCCAACCCGTGGGGGCCATGACCCCAGGTCCAGGGCCCCAACCCGTAGGGGCCCTGACCCGAGCGCCAGCGGCCCAACTCGTGCGGGGCCTGACCCCTGCTCCAGCGGCCCAACCCGTGGGGGCCGTAACCGCAGCTCCAGGGGCCCAACCCGTGCGGGCCTTAACCCCAACTCAAGGACCCCAACCCGTGCGGGCCGTGACCGCAGCTCCAGGGGCCCCACCCGTGGGGCCCTGACCCCAGCTCCAGGGGCCCCAATCGTGTGAGCCCTGACCCCTGCTACAGGAGCCGAACCCGTGGGGTGCTGACCCCAGCTCCTGCGGCCAACCCGTGCGGACCGTGACCCTAGCTTCTGGGGACCAACCCGTGGGGGCCCTGACCGCAGCTCCAGGGGCCCCACCCGTGCGGACCGTGATCCCTGCTCCAGCGGCCCAACCCGTGGGGGCCCTGATCACAGCTCCAGAAGCCCAACACGTCCGGGCCCTGACCACAGCTCTAGGGGCTCAACCCGTGGGGGTCCTCACCCCAGCTCCAGGGCCCACCCCGTGGGGGCCTTGACACGAGGTCCAGGGGCTGAAGCCGTGGGGGTCCTCATCCCACCTCCAGGAGCCCAACCTGTGCAGGCCCTGACCCCAGCTTCAGGCGCCGAACTCGTGGGCGCCCTAACCACAGGTCCTGGGGCCAAACCGGTGCGGGCCCTGACCCCAGCTCCAGGGGCCAAACCATTGCGGGCCCTGACTCCAGCTCCAGTTTCCCAACCAGTGTGGGCCCTGACACCATCTCCAGGAGCCCAACCCGTTCTGGCCCTGAACCCAACTCCAGGGGCCCAACCCGTGGGGCCCCTGACCCCAGCTCCAGGGGCCCCACCCATTGTGGCCCTGACCCCAGCTCCAGGGGTCCAACACGTGGGGGCCCTGACCCCACCTCCAGGGCCCAATCTGTGGGGGCCTTGACACCAGCTCCAGGGGCTGAACCCGTGGGGGTCCTCATCCCAGCTCCAGGAGCCCAACCCGTGCGGGCCCTGACCCCAGGGGCCGAGACGTCAGCTTCAGGGGCCCCAATCATGAGGACCCTGACCCCAGCTCTAGGGGCCCAACCCGTGGGGGCCCTGACCCCAGCTCCAGGGGCCAGAACCGTGGGGGCCCTGACCCCAGTTCCAGGGGCCCAACCCGTGCGGGCACTGACCCCAGGTCCAGGGCCCCAACCCGTGCGGGCCGTGACCCCAGCTCCAGTTTCTCAACCAGTGTGGGCCCTGACCCCATCTGCAGGGGCCGAACCTGTTCGTGCCCTGACCCCAGCTCCAGGGGCCCAACCCATGCGTCCCCTAACCCTAGCTCCCAGGGCCCAACCCATGTGAGCCCTGATCCCAGCTCCAGGGGCCCAACCGTGCGGGCCCTGACCCCAGCTCCAGGGGCACAATCCGTGTGGACCCAGACCCCATCTCCAGGGGCCCACCCCATGGGTGCCCTGACCCCAGCTCCAGGGGCCCAGCCCATGCGGACCCTGCCCCCAGCTCCAGGGGCCGAAATCGTGGGGGCCCTGATTCCACCTTCAAGGGCCCAACCCGTGGGTGCCCAGACCTCAGCTCCAGGGGCCGCACTCGTGGGGGCCCTGACCCTAGCTCCAGGGGCCCATCCAGTGCGGGCCCTGACCCCAGCTCCAGGGGCCACACCCGTGGGGGCTCTGACCCCAGCTCCAGGGGCCCAACCCGTGCGGGCCCTACCCCAGCTCCGGGGCCAACCCGTGGCGGCCCTGACCCGAGCTCCAAGGGACCAACCTGTGGGGGAACTGACCCCAGCTCCATGGGCCCCACCCGTAGGGGCCCTAAGCCCAGCTCCAGAGGCTCAACCCGTGCAGGGCTTGATTCCAGCTTCGGGGGAACAAGAGGTGCGGGCTCTGACCCCTGTTCCAGGGGCCCAACCCGTGCGAGCCCTGACCCCATCTCCAGGGGCCCAACCCGTGTCGGTTCTGACCCCAGCACCAGCGGTCTAACCCGTGGGGGTCCTGACCCCAGCTTCAGGTGTCTAACCCGTGCGGGCCCTGACCACAGGTCCAGGGGCCCAACCCCTGTGCGTCCTGATCCCAGCTCTAGCGGCCCAACCTGTGGGGGCCCTGACCCCAGATCCAGGACCCCAACCCGTGTGGGCCCTGACCCCAGCTCCAGGGGCCCAACCCGTGCGGGCCCTGATCCCAGCTCCAGGGGCCCAACCCGTGCGGGCCCTGACCGCAGCTCCAGGGGCCCAACCCGTGCGGGCCCTGACCGCAGCTCCAGGGGCCCAACCCGTAGGAGCACTGACCCCAGCTCCAAGGGCCCAACCCGTGCGAGCCCTGACCCCAGCTCCAGGTGCCCAACCTGTAGGAACCCAGACCCCAGCTCCAGGGGCCCCACCCGTGTTTACTCAGACCCCAGCTCCAGGGGCCCAATCCGTGTGGGCCCTGACCCTAGCTCCAGGGGCCTCACCCGTGGGGGCCCTGACCCCAGTTCCAGGGGCCCCACCCATGCGGACCCTGACCCCAGCTCCAGGGGCCCTACCCGTGCGGACCCTGATCCCAGCTCCAGGTGCCCAATCCGTGGGGGCCCTGACTCCAGCTCCAGGCGCCCAACCCGTGGGGGCCATGACCCCAGGTCCAGGGCCCCAACCCGTAGGGGCCCTGACCCGAGCGCCAGCGGCCCAACTCGTGCGGGGCCTGACCCCTGCTCCAGCGGCCCAACCCGTGGGGGCCCTGACCGCAGCTCCAGAAGCCCAACACGTCCGGGCCCTGACCACAGCTCTAGGGGTTCAACCCGTGTGGGTCTTAACCCCAGCTCCAGGGGCCCATCCCGTGCCCGCCCTGATCCCAGCTCTACCGGCCCAAACCGTGTGCGCCCTGACCCCAGCTCCAGGGCCCCAACCCGTACGGGCCCTGACCCCAGCTCCAGGGGCCCCACCCGTGTGGGCCCTGACCCCAGCTCCGGGGCCAACCCGTGGCGGCACTGACCCGAGCTCCAGGGGTCCAACCCGTGCGGGCCCTGACCCCATCTCCAGGGGCCCAACCCGTTCTGGCCCTGAACCCAACTCCAGGGGCCCAACCCGTGGGGCCCCTGACCCCAGCTCCAGGGGTCCAACACGTGGGGGCCCTGACCCCAGCTCCAGGGCCCAATCTGTGGGGGCCTTGACACCAGCTCCAGGGGCTGAACCCGTGGGGGTCCTCATCCCAGTTCCAGGAGCCCAACCCGTGCGGGCCCTGACCCCAGGGGCCGAGACGTCAGCTTCAGGGGCCCCAATCATGCGGACCCTGACCCCAGCTCTAGGGGCCCAACCCGTGGGGGCCCTGACCACAGCTGCAGGGGCCGAATCCGTGCGGACCCTGACCCCAGCTCCCGGCGTCGAACTCGTGGTGGCCCTGACCTCAGCCTCAAGGGCCCAACCCGTGCGGGCACTGACCCCAGGTCCAGGGCCCCAACCCGTGCGGGCCGTGACCCCAGCTCCAGTTTCTCAACCAGTGTGGGCCCTGACCCCATCTGCACGGGCCGAACCCGTTCGTGCCCTGACCCCAGCTCCAGGGGCCCAACCCATGCGTCCCCTAACCCTAGCTCCAGGGGCCCACCCCATGTGAGCCCTGACCCCAGCTCCAGGGGCCCAACCGTGCGGGCCCTGACCCCAGCTCCAGGGGACAAACCCGTGGGGGACCTGACCCAAGCTCCAGGGGCCCACCCCATGGGGACCCTGACCCCATCTCCTGTGGCCCAACCCGTGGGGGCCCTGACCCCAGCTCCAGGGGCCCAACCCGTGCGGGCCTTAACCCCAACTCAAGGACCCTGATTAGGGGTCCTATATAAGGAGCCAGGCACTCAGGCAGCGGCACAGTCAGCTGCAGCGGCACAGGAGGCGGCGAACAGAGCGGCTAACAGGGGAGTTTCAGTGGGAGTGCTGTTGGAGGAGCAGGTTTTTGTGGTTTTTGTAGTTTGTGGTGTTTGTGTGTGAGTGAGTGTGTGTGCAGGCTGCTAGGGGCTGTGTGCTGAGAGCGAGGCTGAGCCCTGAGTTGGGGGCGGGGCTTACCTGATTAGGGGTCCTATATAAGGAGCCAGGCACTCGGGCAGCAGCACAGGAGGCGGCGAACAGAGCGGCTAACAGGGGAGTTTCAGTGGGAGTTTCCAGGGGGAGGTTGCAGGGGAGACCAAGGCAGAGGAACCGGGAAGGCAGACCAGGGAAGAGGCAGCCCTGCGCTGGTCGGTGGCGTGCGGTGCGGTGTGAGCTGTGGATTGCCAGGCACAGAGTTGCAACGCTACGATGGAGGCAGAGGCACCAGGTGCAGACACACTGAGGATGACTGGGTGCGGCAGCTGCGGCATGTACATGGTCCTAGAAGGAGCACCTGAAAGGAGTTTCATCTGCATGAAGTGTCGTCTGATAGAGCTGCTGGAGGAAAAGGTAAGGGGACTGGAGATGCAAGTGGAAACTCTGGCTGAGTTTAGAAGGGGATTTGAGCAGATGATGGAACACAGACATGATGAGGCACAGGGGACAAGCTCAGGCGAGCAGACAAAAGCAGGACCTAAGGACTCTGAGGAGGGACTGCTGGGTGAGGAAAGTGGACTATGGAAGCATGTCACTAGGAGAACCAGACAGAGGATAAGACGGGCCAGCGATGGACAAATAGAACTCAGGAATAGGTTTGCTGAGTTGGGAAATGAAGATGGAACACAGCGGGCTGCTGAAGGAGTAACGGCAAGGAAGAAGAGGCAAGCAGCTAGTCCTGCAGATGGAGGGGAGCAGTCAGTGGAGGCGACATCAAGTACGAGCCCTAGGAGGATTGTGAGGTCGAATACAAATCAGGAGGAATCACGGCCAGCTGCTGTGGGGGATAGACCGGAGAATCGCACTGTCACAAGGAAAAGGCAAGTCTACGTGATTGGAGACTCTCTACTGAGAAGAGTAGACAGGCCTGTAACTAGACCGGATCGGGAGAACAGAAGAGTGTGCTGTCTGCCGGGGGCTAAGATACAGGATGTGGACTTGAGCCTGAATACGATCTTAGCGGGAGCGGGAAAAAATCCGTTGATTATCCTTCATGTGGGAACGAACGATACAGCTAGTTACTCACTGGACTGTATCAAGGAGGACTATTTCAGACTGGGGAAGAGGCTTAAAGACATCGAGGCTCAGGTGATCTTCAGTGGGATTCTGCCGGTTCCTAGAGCGGGGCGACGAAGGAGGGACAAGATTATGGCGATCAACAGATGGCTCAGGGAGTGGTGTTATAAGGAGGGCTTTGGGATGTACGGTCACTGGGACGCATTTACGGATAGACAACTGTTTGCTCAGGATGGACTTCATCTCAGCAAGGAGGGAAATAGGATTCTAGGATGGAGGCTCGCCGACCTCATCAAGAGGGCTTTAAACTAGAAAGTTGGGGGAGATGGTTGGGAAATGTTCGGGAGATCTCCACGCCAGAACATAACCTGGAGAGGGAAGTAAACAAAGTGAGCGGGGATACCCTTGCGGCCCCAAGATTTGATCCAAGGAGGAATAGTGGAGTAGAAACCAGAGTAACGGGTGATGCTGGTGGCAGACAGTTTGTGCACGACGGGGGAAAGAATGTCACTGACGCCAAATGCCGAAAATTAAAAGGTTTGTACACTAATGCGAGGAGCCTAGGTAACAAGATGGAGGAACTGGAGTTACTCGTGCAGGAAGTGAAGCCGGATATTATAGGGATTACCGAAACCTGGTGGAATAGTACTCATGACTGGAGCACGGGTATTGAAGGCTATGTGCTGTTCAGAAAAGACAGGAAGAAAGGCAAAGGTGGGGGAGTAGCCTTGTACATCAATGATGAAATTAAATGTAGCGAAATAAGATGCGATGGAATGGATAAGACGGAGTCCGTCTGGGCAAAAATCACGCTGGGTAAAAAAGCAACTAGAGCTTCCCCTGAGATAGTGCTTGGGGTGTGCTACAGACCGCTGGGATCGGATTGGGATATGGATAGAGACCTCTTTAATGTCTTTAATGAAGTAAACACAAAGGGGAAATGTGTGATTATGGGGGACTTCAACTTCCCGGATATAGACTGGAGGACGAGTACTTGCACGAATAATAGGGGTCAGATTTTTCTGGATGTGATAGCGGATGGATTTCTTCATCAAGTAGTTGAAGCACCTACGAGAGGGGATGCCATTTTAGACTTGGTGTTGGTGAGCAGTGAGGACCTCGTAGAAGAAATGGTGGTAGGGGACAACCTTGGTTCGAGTGATCATGAGCTGATTCAGTTCAAACTAGATGGAAGGATAAACAAATGTAGATCTGCGATTAGGGTTTTTGACTTCTCGAGGGCTAATTTTAAAGAGTTAAGGAAATTAGTTAGGGAAGTGGATTGGACGGAGGAATTAGTGGATTTAATGTGGAGGAGGCCTGGAATTACTTTAAGTCACAGCTGCGGAGACTGTCGGAAGCCTGCATCCCGAGAAAGGGGAAAAGAACCATGGGCAGGAGTTGCAGGCCAAACTGGATGAGCAAGCAACTCAGAGAGGGGATTAGACAAAAGCAGAAAGCTCACAGGGAGTGGAAGGAAGGCAGGATCAGTAAAGAAAGCTACCTTGCTGAGGTCAGAACATGTAGGGATAAAGTGAGGAAGGCTAAAAGCCCCATTGAACTGGAACTTGCAAAGGGAATCAAAACCAATAGTAAAAGGTTCTACAGCCACATAAATAAGAAGAAAACAAGGAAAGAAGAAGTGGGGCCGCTATACACTGAGGATGGAATGGAGGTTAAGGATAACCTAGGCATGGCCCAACATCTAAACAAGTACTTTGCCTCGGTTTTTAATAAGACTAGTGAGGAACCTTGCGATGATGGAGGGATGATAAACGGGAATGTGGATATGGAAGTGGATATTACTGCAACTGAGGTAGAGGCCGCACTTGAACAGCTCGATGGGTCGAAGTCGGAGGGCCCGGACAATCTCCACCCGAGGATATTAAAGGAACTGGCGCGTGAAATTGCGAGCCCGTTAACGAGAATTTTTAAGCAATCGATAATCTCGGGTGTTGTGCCGTATGACTGGAGGATTGCTAATGTAGTTCCTATTTTTAAGAAAGGGAAAAAGAGTGATCCGGGTAATTATAGGCCTGTTAGCTTGACGTCTGTAGTATGTAAGGTCTTGGAAAAAATTTTAAGAGAGAAAGTAGTTAAGGACATAGAGGTCAATGGTAATTGGGACGAATTGCAACACGGATTTACTAAAGGTAGATCGTGCCAAACCAATCTGATCTCCTTCTTTGAGAAGGTGACGGATTACTTAGATAAAGGAAATGCGGTAGATATAATTTACCTAGATTTCAGTAAGGCGTTCGACACGGTTCCAGCACGGGGAGCTGTTAGTTAAATTGGAAAAGCTGGGAGTGAATATGAAAGTTGTAAGGTGGATAAGGAACTGGTTAAAGGGGAGACTCCAGAGGGTCGTATTGAAAGGTGAACTGTCGGACTGGAAGGAGGTCACCAGTGGAGTCCCTCAAGGATCGGTCTTGGGACCGATCTTATTTAACCTTTTTATTACTGACCTTGGCACAAAGAGCGGGAATGTGCTAATAAAGTTCGCGGATGACACGAAGCTGGGGGGTATTGCTAACACGGAGAAGGACAGGGATACTATTCAAGAAGATCTGAACCACCTTGTAAACTGGAGTAATAGAAATAGGATGAAATACAATAGTGAAAAGTGCAAGGTCATGCATTTAGGAATTAATAATAAGAATTTTGGATATACGTTGGGGGCGCATCAGTTGGAAGCGACGGAGGAAGAGAAGGACCTTGGGGTACTGGTTGATAGCAGGATGACTATGAGTCGCCAATGTGATACGGCTGTTAAAAAAGCAAATGCGATTTTGGGATGCATCAGGCGGGGTATTTCCTGCAAGGATAAGGAGGTGTTAGTACCGTTGTATACGGCGTTGGTGAGACCCCATCTGGAATACTGTGTGCAGTTCTGGTGTCCCATGTTCAAGAAGGATGAATTCAAACTGGAACAGGTTCAGAGACGGGCTACGAGGATGATCCGAGGAATGGAAAAACTGCCTTATGAAAGGAGACTCAAAGAGCTTGGCTTGTTTAGCCTGGCCAAAAGAAGGCTGAGGGGGGATATGCTCACCCTATATAAATATATCAAGGGGGTTAACGTTAGGGAGGGAGAGGAATTATTTAAGTTTAGTACTAATGTAGCCACGAGGACGAATGGGTATAAACTGGATATTAGGAAGTTTAGACTTGAAATTAGATGAAGGTTTCTGACCATTAGGGGAGTGAAGTTCTGGAATAGCCTTCCGAGGGAAGTAGTAGGGGCAAAAGACTTTCCTGGCTTTAAGACAAAGCTTGATAAGTATATGGAGGGGATGTTATGATAGGATCGTTAATTTGGGCAATTGATCTTGAATTACCACCAGACAGGTCTGCTCAATGGTCTGCGGGGAGATGTTGCATGCGATGGGTACTGAGTTGCTGCGGAGAACTCCTTCTTGGGTGCTGGCTGGTGACTCTTGCCCACATGCTCAGGGTTTAGCTGATCGCCATATTTGGGGTCGGGAAGGAATTTTCCTCCAGGGCGGATTGGCAGGTGCCCTGGAGGTTTTTTGCCTTCCCCTGCAGCGTGGGGCACGGGTCGCTTGCTGGTGGTGTCTCTGTAGCTTGAGGTCTTCAAACCATTTTTGAGGATTTCAATAACTCGGTCCTGGGATAGGGGTGTATAAAATTGGATGGGTGGGGTTCTGTGGCCTGCCTTGTGCAGGAGGTCAGACTAGATGATCAGATTGGTCCCTTCTGACCTATGAGTCTATGAGTCTATGAGACCCCAACCCGTGCGGGCTGTGACCGCAGCTCCAGGGGCCCCACCCGTGGGGCCCTGACCCCAGCTCCAGGGGCCCCAATCGTGCGAGCCCTGACCCCAGCTACAGAAGCCGAACCCGTGGGGTGCTGACCCCAGCTCCTGCGGCCAACCCGTGCGGACCGTGACCCTAGCTTCTGGGGACCAACCCGTGAGGGGCCCTGACCGCAGCTCCAGGGGCCCCACCCGTGCGGACCGTGATCCCTGCTCCAGCGGCCCAACCCGTGGGGGCCCTGATCACAGCTCCAGAAGCCCAACACGTCCGGGCCCTGACCACAGCTCTAGGGGCTCAACCCGTGGGGGTCCTCACCCCAGCTCCAGGGCCCACCCCGTGGGGGCCTTGACACCAGGTCCAGGGGCTGAACCCGTGGGGGTCCTCATCCCACCTCCAGGAGCCCAACCCGTGCGGGCCCTGACCCCAGCTCCAGGCGCCGAACTCGTGGGCGCCCTGACCACAGGTCCTGGGGCCAAACCGGTGCGGGCCCTGACCCCAGCTCCAGGGGCCAAACCATTGCAGGCCCTGACCCCAGCTCCAGTTTCCCAACCAGTGTGGGCCCTGACCCCATCTCCAGGGGCCCAACCCGTTCTGGCCCTGAACCCAACTCCAGGGGCCCAACCCGTGGGGCCCCTGACCCCAGCTCCAGGGGCCCCACCCATTGTGGCCCTGACCCCAGCTCCAAGGGTCCAACACGTGGGGGCCCTGACCCCAGCTCCAGGGCCCAATCCGTGGGGGCCTTGACACCAGCTCCAGGGGCTGAACCCGTGGGGGTCCTCATCCCAGCTCCAGGAGCCCAACCCGTGCGGCCCCTGACCCCAGGGGCCGAGACGTCAGCTTCAGGGGCCCCAATCATGCGGACCCTGACCCCAGCTCCAGGGGCCCAACCCGTGGGGGCCCTGACCACAGCTGCAGGGGCCGAATCCGTGCGGACCCTGACCCCAGCTCCCGGCGTCGAACTCGTGGTGGCCCTGACCTCAGCCTCAAGGGCCCAACCCGTGGGGGCCCTGACCCCAGCTCCAGGGGCCAGAACCGTGGGGGCCCTGACCCCAGTTCCAGGAGCCCAACCCGTGCGGGCACTGACCCCAGGTCCAGGGCCCCAACCCGTGCGGGCCGTGACCCCAGCTCCAGTTTCTCAACCAGTGTGGGCCCTGACCCCATCTGCAGGGGCCGAACCCGTTCGTGCCCTGACCCCAGCTCCAGGGGCCCAACCCATGCGTCCCCTAACCCTAGCTCCCAGGGCCCAACCCATGTGAGCCCTGACCCCAGCTCCAGGGGCCCAACCGTGCGGGCCCTGACCCCAGCTCCAGGGGCACAATCCGTGTGGACCCAGACCCCAGCTCCAGGGGCCCAACCCATGGGGGCCCTGACCCCAGCTCCAGGGGCCCAGCCCATGCGGGCCCTGCCTCCAGCTCCAGGGGCCGAAATCGTGGGGGCCCTGATTCCACCTTCAAGGGCCCAACCCATGGGTGCCCAGACCCCAGCTCCAGGGGCCGCACTCGTGGGGGCCCTGACCCTAGCTCCAGGGGCCCATCCAGTGCGGGCCCTGACCCCAGCTCCAGGGGCCACACCCGTGGGGGCTCTGACCCCAGCTCCAGGGGCCCAACCCGTGCGGGCCCTGACCGCAACTCCAGAAGCCCAACCCATGGGGGCCCTGACCCCAGCGCCAGGGGCCCAACCCGTGCGGGCCCTGACCCCAGCAACAGGCTCCAAACTCGTGGGGGCCCTGACCCCAGGTCCAGTGGCCAAACCCGTGCGGGCCCTAACCCCAGCTCCAGAGGCCCCACCAGTGCGGGCCCTGACCCCAGCTCCAGGCGCCGAACTCGTGGGGGCCCTGACCCCAACCTCAAGGGCCAAACTCGTGGGTGCCCTGACCCCAGCTCCAGGGGCCCCACCCGAGTGGGTCCTGACCCCAGCTCCAGGGGCCCAACCCGTGGGGGCCCTGACCCCAGCTCTAGGGCCCCAACCCGTGGGGGCCCTTACCCCAGCTCCAGGGTCCCAACCCGTGCGGGCTCTGACCACAGCTCCAGTGGCCCAACCCATGGAGGTGCTGACCCCAGGTCAGGGGCCCAACCCGTGGGGGCCATGACTCCAGCTCCAGTGGCCCAACCCGTGCGCACCCTAACCCCAGCTCCAGATGCCCCACCTGTGCGGGCCCTGACCCCAGCTCCCGGACCCCACCCGTGGGGGCCCTGACCCCAGCTCCAGAGGCCTAACCCGTGCGGGCCTGACCCCAACTCCAGATGCCCAACCCGTGGAGGCCCTGACCACAGCTCCAGTTGCCCAACCCTTGCGGGCCCTGACCCCAGCTCCAGGGACCCAAACCGAGTGGGTCCTGACCCCAACTCCAGGGTCCCAACCTGTGGGGGACTTGACCCCAGCTCCAGGGGCCCAACCCATGGGGGCCCTTACCCCAGCTTCAGGGGCTTAACCCGTGGGGACCATGAACCCAGCTCCAGGGGCCCAACCCGTTCGGCCCCTAACCGCAGCCCCAGGGGCCCCACAAGTGCTTGCCCTGACCCCAACTCCACAGGCTCAACACGTGCAGGCCCTGACCCCAGCTCCAGGGGCCAAACCCGTGGGGGCGTTGACCTCAGCTCCAGGGGCCCAACCCGTTCGGGCCCTAACCCCAGCTCCAGTGGCCCGACAAGTGCTTGCCCTGACCCCAGCTCCACGGGCCCAACCTGTGCGGGCCCTGACCCGAGCTCCAGGGGCCCCACCTGTGCGGGCCCTGACCCGAGCTCCAGAGGCCCCATCCGTGGGGGCCCTGACCCCTCCTCCAGAGGCCCAACCCGTTTGGGCCCTGACCCCAGCTCCAGGGGCCCAACCCGTGTGGATCCTGACGCCAGCACCGGGGGCCTAACCCGTGGGGGCCCTGACCACAGCTCCAGTTGCCCAACCCGTGGGGGCCCTGACCCCATCTCCAGGGGCCCAACCCGCTTGGGCCCTAACCGCAACTCCAGGGGCCCAACCCGTGCAGGCCCTGACCCCAGCTCCAGGTGCTGATCTCGTGGGGGCCCTGACTACAGCTCCAGGGCTCCAACTAGTGTAGGCCCTGACCCGAGCTCTAGTGGCCCCACTCGTGTGCGTCCTGACCCCAAATCCGGGCGCCCAATCCGTAGGGGCCCTGACCCCAGCTCCAGGGGCCCAACCCGTGCGTTGCCTGACCCCTGCTCCAGGGGCCCAACCCGTGGGGGCTCTGACCCCAGCTCCAGTGGTCTAACTCCAGGGAGACTTGGAAATCGCAGAGATGCTTAATGACTTCTTTGTTTCGGTCTTCACTGAGAAGTCTGAAGGAATGTCTAGTATAGTGAATGCTTACGGGAAGAGGGTAGGTTTAGAAGAGAAAATAAGGAAAGAGCAAGTAAAAAATCACTTAGAAAAGTTAGATGCCTGCAAGTCACCAGGGCCTGATGAAATGCATCCTAGAATACTCAAGGAGTTAATGGAAGAGGTATCTGAGCCTCTAGCTATTATCTTTGGGAAATCATGGGAGACGGGGGAGATTCCAGAAGACTGGAAGGGGGCAAATATAGTGCCCATCTATAAAAAGGGAAATAAAAACAACCCAGGAAACTACAGACCAGTTAGTTTAACTTCTGCGCCAGGGAAGATAATGGAGCAGGTAATCAAAGAAATCATCTGCAAACACTTGGAAGGTGGTAAGGTGATAGGGAATAGCCGGCATGGATTTGTAAAGAATAAATCGTGTCAAACTAATCTGATAGCATTCTTTGATAGGATAACGAGCCTTGTGGATAAGGGAGAAGCGGTGGATGTGATATACCTAGACTTTAGTAAGGCATTTGATACGGTCTCACACGATATTCTTATAGATAAGCTAGGAAAGTACAATTTAGATGGGGCTACTATAAGGTGGGTGCATAACTGGCTGGATAACCGTACTCAGAGAGTAGTTGTTAATGGCTCCCAATCCTGCTGGAAAGGTATAACAAGTGGGGTTCCGCAGGGTTCTGTTTTGGGACCGGTTCTGTTCAATATCTTCATCAACGATTTAGATGTTGGCATAGAAAGTACGCTTATTAAGTTTGCGGACGATACCAAACTGGGAGGGATTGCAACTGCTTTGGAGGACAGGGTCAAAATTCAAAATGATCTGGACAAGTTGGAGAAATGGTCTGAGGTAAACAGGATGAAGTTCAATAAAGATAAATGCAAAGTGCTCCACTTAGGAAGGAACAATCAGTTTCACACATACAGAATGGGAAGAGACTGTCTAGGAAGGAGTATGGCAGAAAGAGATCTAGGGGTCATAGTGGACCACAAGCTTAATATGAGTCAAGAGTGTGATACTGTTGCAAAAAAAGCAAACATGATTCTGGGATGCATTAACAGGTGTGTTGTAAACAAGACACGAGAAGTCATTCTTCTGCTTTATTCTGCGCTGGTTAGGCCTCAACTGGAGTATTGTGTCCAGTTCTGGGCACCACATTTCAAGAAAGATGTGGAGAAATTGGAGAGGGTCCAGAGAAGAGCAACAAGAATGATTAAAGGTCTTGAGAACATGACCTATGAAGGAAGGCTGAAGGAATTGGGTTTGTTTAGTTTGGAAAAGAGAAGACTGAGAGGGGACATGATAGCAGTTTTCAGGTATCTAAAAGGGTGTCATCAGGAGGAGGGAGAAAACTTGTTCACCTTAGCCTCCAATGATAGAACAAGAAGCAATGGGCTTAAACTGCAGCAAGGGAGATTTAGGTTGGACATTAGGAAGAAGTTCCTAACTGTCAGGGTAGTTAAACACTGGAATAGATTGCTTAGGGAAGTTGTGGAATCTCCATCTCTGGAGATATTTAAGAGTAGGTTAGATAAATGTCTATTAGGGATGGTCTAGACAGTATTTGGTATACTCCCAGGGGACTGGACTCGATGACCTCTCGAGGTCCCTTCCAGTCCTAGAGTCTATGAGTCTATGAGTAATCTGTGCCCCCCATAAACCACCTAATCCCCATGGGAACCCCTACAGCCAGGATGTTGGTATCTGTCCCCCTATAAATCTCCTAAGCCCTCTGGAACCCTTCCAGTCTGAACGTAGGTATCTGTGACCCCCAGAAATCCCCGAATGCCCCAGGAACCCCTACAGCCTGGACTTAGGTATCTGTGACTCCAACGAACCTCCTAAACCACCCAGAACCCCTTCAGCTAGGACGTAGGCATCTGTTCCCCCCTCAACCCCCAATCCCCTCGGGACCCCTAGACTCTGGACGTAGGTATCTGTGTCCGCTTCGATTCCCTAAGCACCTCCATTACCCCTTTAGCCTGGACGTAGGTATCTGTACTCCCACAAACCCCCTAAACGTCCCAGCGACCCCTTCAGCCTGGAAGTCCCTATCTGTGACCCCCACGAACCTCTAACCTCCCAGGGATCCCTACAGCCTGGACACAGGTGTCTGAGCACCCCACAAACCCCCTAAGCTCCTCGGGACACATCCAGCCTGGATGTATCTGAGCCCCCAGTGAACCGCCTAATCTCCTCGGGACACCGACAGCCTGTACCTAGGTATCTGTGCCCCCCACAAACCCCCTATAACCCCCAGGACCCCTCCAGACTAGATGTAGGTATCTGTACCCCCACAGCCTCCCTGGGACTCCTACAGCCTGGAGGTTCGTATCTGTGCCCCTCATGAAACCCCAACCCCCCCTGTCCGCTCCAGACTGGACATAAGTATCTGTGCACCCCATGAACCCATAAGCACCTGTAGGGACGCCTACAGCATGGACTTGGGTATCTGTGCCCCCCCAAAACCCCCTAAGCCCACCAGGGACCCCTATAGCCTACAGATAAGCATCTGTGCTCCCTGAACCCCATAAGCCCCCCCTGGACCCATCCAGCCTGGACTTAGGTATCTGTGCCCCACATGAACCCGCTAAGCCCCCCAGGGACCCTCCAGCCTGGATGGAAGTATCTGTGCCCCCCACAACCTCTAAGTGCCGAGAAACCCCTCCAGCCTGGAGGTAGTTATCTGTGCCCACCAGAAACCGCTTTAGCCCCCCCAGGGACCCCTCCAGCCTGGATGCAGATATCTGTGCCCAACACAAACGGCCTAAGCCCCCCCCAGGAACCCTCCAGCCTGAACCTAGGTATCTGTGCCCCCCCAACACACTAATTCCCCCTGGAAGCCCTATTGCCTGGAAGTAGGTATTGCTGCCCCCCACAAACCCCCTAAGCCTACCAGGGACCCCTACAGCCTAGACGTAGGTATCTCTGCCACCCAGAAAACCCCTAATCCACCCAGGGACCCCTACAGCATGGACCTAGGTATCTGTGCCCCCCAGGAACTCCCTAAACCCCCCAGGAACCACTCCAAGCTGGACATAGATATCTGTGCCTCCCAAGAAACCCTAAGCCCCCCGGGACCCCTAGAGTATGGAGATAGGTATCTCTGCCATCCGCAAAAACCCCTAATCCTCTCCGGAACCTCTCCAGCCTGGATGTACATATCTGTGCCCCTCCCCACAAACCACCTAAGCCCCCCGGGACCCCTCCAGCCTGGATGTAGGTATCTGTGCCCCCCCAAAGCCCTAAGCCCCCCCAGAATGCCTATAGCCTGGACGTAGGTATCTGTGTCTCCTACACTATCACTAAGCCCCCCCGCAGGGACCCCTCCAGGACATACATAGGTATCTGTGCCCCTCACCAAGTCCCTATACCCCCAGGGATCACTGCGCTCACCACAACCCCCTAAGCGTCCAGGGACCCCTTCAGCCTGGACGTAGATATTGCTGTCCTCCAGGAAGCCTTTAATCCCCACCAGGACCTCTACAGCCTGGACACAAGTACCTATGCCCCTCACAACCCCCCTAACTCTCCCAGGGTCCCGCCCATACTGGATGTAGGTATCTGTGACCCTACGAACTCCCGTAAGCCCTCGAGGGATCTCTACAGCCTCCACGTAGGTGTCATGCTCTGTGCATTACCCTGTGTGGCCACATGGTGTCACTGTTGCTCCATGCAGGAAATGCTCTGTGCATTACCCTGCGTGACCACATGGTGTAACTGTTGCTCCATGCAGGAAATGCTCTGTGTATTACCCTGCATGGCCACACGTTGTCACTCTTGCTCCATGCAGGAAATGCTCTGTGCATTACCCTGTGTGTCCACACGGTGTCACTGTTGCACCATGCAGGGAAATGCTCTGTGCATTACCCTGCGTGGCCACATGGTGTCACTGTTGCTCCACGGGGGAAAAGCTCTGGGCATTACCCTGCATGGCCACACAGTGTTACTATTCCTCCATGCGCAAAATGCTCTGGGCATTACTGTGATGGAGTGGGGACTGTCTGTGTGGGGGATGGGAGAGCAGGGGGTGACTTTAGGTGAGGGACAGGACCTAAGCCTGTAACTCGAGCTAGGCAGGGCTGAGAGAGTCAGCACCTTTGCCCGGGAAGCTGGACACAGGAAGGGGTCGGCTGGAGGGAGTTAGTTCAGTTTTGGTTTGGAGCTGGGTAGTTGGAATTCAGAGAATCCCAAACTGGGAACTAAGCTTCCTGAACCCCCAGAAGGTCCTGGTTGTGCCCCAAAGCCCTGCTGTATCCTTCGTTCCTGTTGGCCAAAACAACCCTCTGTTTTACTGGCTGGCTGAGTCACTGTGTGTCCCTGGAAGAGGGGTGCAGGGCCAGATTCCACCACACTCCATGACACCCCCTAAGCCCCTCTGGGACCCCTGCAGCTGGGACGTAGGTATCTGTGCCCCCCACCAAACCCCTGAGCCCCCCAGGGACCCCTACAGCCTGGACCTAGATCTCTGTGCCCCCCAGGAACCCCCTAAAACCCCCAGGGACCCCTTCAGCCTGAACATAGGTGGAACCCGTCTGCCAGGCTGAATTGATAGCAGGAAGGACTGGGTTCAATACATAGGGGTCCCTTCCCCATTACGTAATGCAAACCAGATCGAGCCCTCACCCAGTGACATGGGAAAATTTTACATACACACCCCTAGGTGCCTCAAAGAGGCAATACTTCCCCTCTCGCAATCATAGAATCTGGGTATAGCAGAAAATGTTTAATAACGTGAGAAAAACAACATAGCATTAAATTTGGAAAACACGTCAACTAGGCCGTGTCCTTTTCTCTGGGCTCTAGAATCTAGCAATCTCCAAATCACCCCAAGACTCCAAAGTACAATACCTCAAATATTTCAATACTCCAGCAACCCCATAATCACCCACATTCCCGCAGCCCCAGAGTTCAAGAGTCTATCTGCCGGGTTTTCCCCCCTGCCAGGCTGGGTAGAAAGGGGCACCTTACGTGGTCCACTGCTGTCTGCCCTGCCTCTCCGTGGGATTCTGCTTCTACCTTTCCCACAAACTGCTCAGCTCAGTCCACCAGCTGCTCTGCTCCACCAGACAACCTGTGATCTGCTCTAGCTGTCTCCAAAAACTGCTTAGCTTACTTCACTCCGTGAGCCATTCCAAGTGTTCCACAAACTGCTCTTCTCCATCAGCTGCTCTGCAATATTGTTTCAAACTCCCCCACTATTTAACACAGCACTTCAATGACTTCAGCTCAGGAACCTGGATCTTCAGTTATTAAGAAATTCAACAACCAGCTCTACTATTCAACTGTTAAAAGAAAAGAAGATGTAATTGGTGTTTCTGGCTCATCCAAGGAGCCCACTCCCTTGTCTAGTGAGTCCAACTCAACTGATGGTGAGAATCCCTGTCTCAAAGCTGTTTCACAGTTCCTCATCCACACAATCAGGGTGACAACACTCCACATCTCACACCCCAACAACAAATAAACTGGGGATGCCATAGCTGCCAAAGTAACCATCCCAGGCTGCCGTGGCCGTGTCACGCACGGTGGGTGTGTCTATGTAAACATGATCAGACCCTGAAATCCTTTTCCACACTTGCCATAATTCACCACCAGATGTGAGGGTAGAGTTCATCCTGCTTCTGCTTACATAGGTATCTGTGCCCCCCACAACCCCCTAATCCCACCAGAACCCATCTAGCCTGGATAATGGTATCTGTGCTCTCCACAAACCTCTAAGCTCCCCAGGGAACCCACAAGCCCAGATGTAGGCATCTGTATGCCCCACACACCCCTTAATACCCACAGGAACCTTCCAGACTGTAGGTAGGTATCTGTGACCCCTAGAGCCCCACAAAGTCCCTCGGGACCCCTACAGCATGGATGTTTGTATCTGTGACCGACAAAAACCGCCTAAGCTACCCAGGGCCACCTACCATCAGGATGTAGGTATCTGTTCCCCCCCTAAACACACCTAATCCCCCCGGAACCCCTCCAGCCTAGATGTAGGTATCTCTGACCCCACGAATCCGCTAAGACATGACAGGACCCCTCCAGCATCGACATAGGTATCTGTGCCCACACAACCCTCCTAAGACACCCAAAACCCCTCCAGCCTAGACGCAGGTATCTGTGCCCAGCATGAACCCCCTAAGGTCCCTAGGAACCCTCTTGCCTGGATGAATGTATCTGTGCCCCTTACAAACCCCTAAGCCCCCCCCCAGGATCCCTATAGACCGGACGTAGATATCTGTGCACCCTCACGAACCCACTGATCCTCCCAGCGACCCCTACAGCATGGAAGTAGGTATCTGTACCCCAAAATGCCCCAAAGCAACCCCAGGACCCCTACAGCCTCGATATAGGTATCTGTGCCCCCGCACAACTCCCTAATATCCCCAGAACTCCTCCAGCCTGGACGTAGATATTTGTGACTTCCAGGAACCCCCAAAGCCCTCCCCAGGACTTCTCCAGTCCCTACAGAGGTATCACCAGCCTTCTAAGACCCATAGGGCCCCCACCAGCCTGGTTATAGCTATGTGTACGCCACACAAACCCCCTAAGCTCCCCAGGGCCCCCTCCAACCGGTACGTAGGTATCTGCGCAACCACAAACCCTTAAGTCCCCCAGGGACCCCTCCAGACCATACGTAGGTTTCTGTGACCCTTACCAACTCCTTAAACCCCCAGGGACCACTACAGCCTGGACGTATGTATCTATGCTCACCACAACCCCCTAAGCCATCCAGGGACCTCTCCAGCCCTGACATAGATATTTGTGCCCCTCATGAAGCCCCTAATGCCCACCAGAATGTCTCCAGCCTGGACGTAGCTATCTGTGCCCCCCACGACCCCTAAGCCCCCCAGGTATCTCTACAGCCTCTACATAGGCATGATGCTCTGTGCATTACCCTGCGTGGCCACATGGAATCACTGTTGCTCCAGCCAGGAAACGCTCTGTGCATTTCCCTGCATGGCCACACAGTGTCACTGTTGCTCCATGCAGGAAATGTTCTGGGCATTAACCAGTGTGGCCACACGGTGCTGTGATGGAGTAGGGACTGTCTGTGTGGGGGATGGGAGAGCAGGGGGTGACTTTAGGACCGGACACATGCTCAGCCTGTAACCTGAGCTAGGCGGGGGGAGGGGTTAGCACCTTTGCCCGGGAAGCTGGACACAGGAAATGGCCAGCTGGAGGGAGTTGGGTTAGTTCAGTTTCGGTTTTGGTCTGGGTGGTTGGAATTCAGGGATTCCCAAACTGGGAACTAAGTTTCCTGAACCCCTAGAAGGACTTGATTGTGGGGTCCTGCTTGTGCCTTCAAGCTCTGCTGTATCCTTCGCTCCTGTTGTCCAATAAACCTTCTGTTTTACTGGCTGGCTGAGAGCCACTGTGAGTCCCAGGAAGAGGGGTGCAGGACCGGACTCCCCCACACTCCGTGACAGACCCTAAGCCCCTCCGAGACCCCTGCAGCCTGGACGTAGGTATCTGTGCCTCCCACCAAATACCTAAGACACTCAGAGATCCCTCCAGCCTGAACTTAGGTATCTGTGGCCCCACAAACCCCCTAAGCCCCCGAGGGACCTATACAGCCAGAACATTGGTATCTTTACCCCATATAGACTCCATAAGCCCCTTGCGACACTCCAGTGTGCACGTAGGTATATGTGCCCCTCAGAAACCCTCTAAGCCCCCAGGAACCCCTACAGCCTGGACATAGGTATTTCCACTCCCACAACCCCCCTAACCCCCCCCTCCCGGGACATCTACAATCTGGACGTAGATATCTGTGCCCCTCACAAAACCTCTACCCCCCCCTGGGAACGATACAGCCTGGACATACGTATCTGTGCCCACTCGAACCCCTAAAACCCACTGGTACCCCTACAGCCTGGACATAGCTGTCTTTGTCCCCCACAAATCCCCTAAGACTCCCAGGATGCCTCCAGCCTGGACATAGGTATCTTTGCCCCCCACTAACCCCCTAAGCCCCCCTGGTAACCCTACAGCCTGGATGTAGGAATATGTGCCCCCCACAAACCCTCTAAGCCCCCATGGGACCCCTAGAGCATGGAGATTGGTATCTGTGTCCCCCCCAAACTCTCTAAGCCCCCCAGGGACCGCTATGGCCTGGACATAGGTATCTGTGCACCTCAAGGCCCCTAAGATCCCCCGGACCTCTGCAGCCTGGCTGTAGGTGTAACGGTGCTGCCCGCGGGAGCCAGCTCAGCTCACTCAATCAGAGTGAATTGCAAACAAAACAGGGCAGACAAATCCCAAACGCTGCTGGTTATTTCGATACTTAGATTTACCAAGCCAGCACAAAACAGCTTCTGTAGTATCTCACTGGTTACTTAGAAGTTTAAACCACGCAGTTCCCTTAAAGTACCCAGCCTCAGGCCTCCGTCCAGACACACCTGTTAGATATGATGATGATTCCTGAAAATCTTACTTCATCATATAAAAGAAAAGATACTTCCGATCCCAAAGGATCAGCCACATAACCAGGTTCAATTATAACTTAGATTTTACCTAAAATACATACTATAGCCAATTCTTATTAACTAAGCTAAAATTTATTAGAAAAGAAAAGAGAGAGAGTGAGTGTTGGTTAAAAGATTAATAGACATATAGACTTGAATTCAATTCTTGAGGTTCAGATACAAAGTAGAGATGAGCTTGTAGTTGCCAAAAGTCCTTTTAGAAATTGTCCATAGGTTATAATCCAATGTCCATATTCAGGGTGGCTCCAGTCAATGACTGGGGATCTCAATCCTTGTGGCTTAAGGTTTTCCCCTCTTGAAACCCAAAGCAGATCTGAGATGAAGAAGGATCGTGTCCCAGGTTCTTAAACATTTCCAGCAGCCTTTCAGCCTGAGAAAACAATTCTTCTTCCAAAATCATGGCAATTAGTACATCCATCAAACAGTTCAGATACAGATTACCACAACCTTCAAAGAGACGCAGACAATAATACTATTTCACTCAAGTATCATCATAAATGTTAATATTCTTTTTTTGCTCTTTGAATTAAAACTATAGCAATAGACAAGACTTGTTTGCTGACATCACAAGACCTGAGCAAACACCTCGCCTTCTACCTCTAACACTGCAGACTTGCATTTCAAAGCTCTGTTCATTTACGTATCTTGTTAACCAGTTTTTAAGGTTCACCCACGGGTCAGGTCAGTCGGAGAGGTGAGTTAAATAACTCTTTCTGGCCCTGTCACCTTTCAATGAGATATTAGATTATACTTATAATGTCACAGTCACGGTGAGTTGACTGCTGCAGCTCCCCGTAGACTCTGCCTGCGCCTCTCACCGAGCTGGAGTACAGCAGGCGAGGGGAGAGCACTCGATGTATTGCATCTACACTAGACGCGATATATCGACCCCCGCTGGATCGATCGCTGCCCACTGATTCGGCAGCTGGTATAGACATACCCCGAGTATCTGGTGATCGGAGCTGGACCCCCGAGGGGGACACATTGAAGGAACTCAGGGGTTAAGGTGCCTCTATTGTCAACTGTCAGGGCTGCTGTGGCTCAGAGGAGGGTGCTTGACTGCCTGGCAGGCTTAGGCGCCGCAAGCCTTGGAGGTGGGAGAAGTGAAGCGGCCATGGAGTGCTCGGGGTGCTCGTGCTCAGAGCAGGGGTGAGCTCGGGCGAGGGGGGTGCCGCAGGGCAGAGCAGGAGAGTTGCCACAAGAGGGGAGCCTCAGGGTGGAGGGGGGAGGGGGGAGCTGCCACGGGTGGGGCGCCTCAGGGCAGAGGTGCGGGGGGGAGGGTGTAAGGTGGAAGTTTCGCCTAGGGCATGAAACTTCCTTGCACCGGCCCTGCCCCACGCCCCACAGGTCCTGTCTTGTTCATGGATGGGAAGATGTTCTTTTTCAGGGGTCTCAGACAAGAACTGGGGCACAACACCTGGTTTTGTTAAGGCCACAAAAACGGAGGCAGGAACCTCTTCTCTGCTGCTGGCAAAGAACCACAGGTACCTAAAAGATAGGGACTCACATCTTTGAATGGGCTTTAAAAAGGCAGTGGTTAATAAGTTTGGCCCCGACCATTTCTTGTTTCCACAGACTAGACATTTTAGCAAACTTTAGAATTCCTTGGTGCTAAACACTGTGAAACTCCCCTTTCTCCTTCACAGAGGGCTTTAACGCCCCTTATCTCACTTGGGCTCTAAACTGCCCATAGTTCGAGAACTGTTCTTGTTCCGATTGGACAGATGGGAGAAGGGAAGTGACCTACCCAAGGCCTACACAACAAGGCGATGGCAGAGCCAGAAAGAGAAGCAACCAGTTCTGACTCCTGTTCTAACAGATGAAAACACCCCAGAGCCCAGGAATCGAGATGGTGGGAAAATTTCATTCAAACCGTTTCTGTCCGAAAATCCCATTTAGACTAAACCAGTTTGTTTCTCAAAATCATAACAAGTGGGATGAAAGATCTTTGCAAAAATATTTTGTTGCAAAACAAAAGCATCTCCTCTTTGTCAGAGTGTGTTAAATTGTCTCCTCGCACACAAAGAGGAGACACTTACATCTAAACCATTAGATAAGATGCTTCAATCTCAGCTAAGTCGTTGCTACTATTAACAATTTCAAAATAAAAAAATACAAATAAAATAGACTATTTCAGCTAATCTATTATGTCATAATCTGCTCTGAGTAAACATGATGGGAAACTTCATATTATACACTACTTCTAGTGACACTCCCAAATGGATCCGCATCCTTCACCCACCATGAGGTAGGTAAGAGCGGATCATTATTATCCCTACTTGAAAGAGGGAGAAGCTAAGGCTGAGAAAGGAGAATTGACTTGTCTTAGGTCACACAGCCCGTCAGAGGCAGTGTTGGGAATAGGACCCAAGAGCCCTGATTTTCAAACAAACCATCGGATCTTGAATTTCAGACATTGAATGACCTGAATACTGTGCTCTCAGATGAACTCCAGACCAACAACAGTGACAGTAATTATTCAGCAAGTATCTGAGGAGAACTGCAATGTTAGAGGGAATCATCAACTGCTCAGAGACAATTAATGCAGAGAAGCAGCAAAATTAATCAAAGATAGAACTGGTTCTGACTTATTTACTTGATCTTAAAAGAGAACAACAAGGACCTGAGTCTCCTCCCTGTCAATAACCCCCTGCTCAACCAATCAGGGTAGAGACTGAGGACGGGAGGCTGAGGGTTCTCACCAGAGAGCCCAAAGGATGGCCCAGGTCACCGGTGGGGATCACTGCCCGAGCACTATTTCAGTCCCACATTTTTGGGTGGACCTTCCATAGTGGGAGCTGCAGAGGACTTCCCTGCAACACACACACACACACCTCCGTCCTGTTGTTGGGAAGGGAACAGGAGAAAGGACAAAAGAAGCAAGAGAAGAAGAGGAGGGAGGGATGGAGGAAGAGGTGAAACAAAAAGGACAAACCCTAATGTCCCCAGCGATTCTAAGGGACAAAATCCCATGTGCGCAATAAAATTCTGCCTCCTTAAGCTCGTGTTTTCCATGCCTAGAATTCACTTGTCACCAGATAGATCAGACTGAACAGGTTTCAAACCTCCAGGAGGCTCTTACCTTCTAAACAGGGACGGCTGTTTTCTAGTAAAATCACTACAAGGGAAGGAGGAAACTCGAAAGAGGTTCCTCCTGGCGCTCACGTCCATGACCCCAAATAATCTCTCAGTCCTCAAAGAGAGACCTGGAGAAGGAAACGTGCTGAAGCAAAGCCACAGAGGTCTCTGAGGTTTCCCTGGCCCCTCGCCCCTGTCCTGCCTGGCTGATGTCAGCATCTCTCTGTGAGGTCACCACCTCCCCACCACCTTTGACCAATAGTCTGAGGTCCTGCAAACGGCCTTTGTGATGTCACTGCCACACCCCTCCCTTGCTGGGCTAATGTCCTGCCCCTGGCCTGGACCTTTGGAGGTTTGAGCTACTCCCTGTGGATCACCCTACTCAAGGAGCGTTCGTTCTAGGCAGCAAGCCGGCTAGACAGGAAAACATCAGACGCTGCTCCCAATGCTACACTCAGTTTTTCAGAAATTAGTCGACTTCATGGTCAGAAGAAACCATTAGAGCGTCTAACCTGCATATCACAGGCCTCCTGTATGACATAACAGCTACTTTGGGGGCAAACACATTCCAGAAAGGCATCTAGTCTTCATTAAATGACATCAGGAGATGGTGAATCCACCACTTTCCTTGGTAGCTTGCTCCTGTGGTGAATCATCCTCGCTGTTGACTATTGTGCCTCAGTTGTAATATGAATTTGTCTCTTTTCACTTTCCAGCCATTGGGTCTTGTTATGCCTTTCTCTGCTCCATTCAAGAGCCCGTAAATACCCAATCTTTTCTCTCCATTAAGGCACGTCAACATTTCAATGAAATCACCTTTCAATCTTCTTTTGATAAGCTAAACAGGTTGAGCTCTTTCAATAGCTCACTGGAAGGCATTTTTCTCCAGCCCTCAGAACATTTGGTGGCTCTTTGCTGCCCTAGCTCCAATTTCACAACATCTTTTTCAAATGAGGACACCAGAACTGGAGGCAGTATAAAGGTTGTATAAAGGTAAAATTAAATAGGTTGCAGAGGAGTTTTTTTTAATTTCGGCTTTTGTTGCTAATAATTTTGTCTCTCTGCGGTGAGAAAAACGCTCCCCGAATGCCAAAATTTGAGCCATGAAAAGCGGCAGTGTGAACAGCGCTTCATAGGTGGAGCTGTGCTCCCGGTGACGAAGCTCCTGCCCCTCATTGGAGGTAGTTTGGCTTTGTTGCCGGGGAAGCTCTCTCCCAGCGATAAGGACGGCCACACAGCGCACCTTACAATGGCATGGTTAGAGTGGCACAGCTGCACCGTGGTAAGGTGCGCGGTGTAGACACAGCCTCAGAGCTGGGGAAAGCCGACAGGCGCTGAGGAGCACAGGGTTCAGACAGAGACATCCGTTAGGAGAGGAACTATTCACAGGGATTCTCTATAGCCTAGTAAGGTGGAGAGGATGGAAGATGATAATGTACAGGTAGGTTCTGATGAGAAACAGTGAAATGAAAGAGTCTCCCTCAATTACATCATGTAATAGCAGACAGCTAAAATGGGACACATTTTAGAAGTGCTTAAATACAAACGCTAAACGTCTAAGTACTAAGACTGGTGAATTTGAGTGCCTGGTATTGAGTGACGATATTGATAGAATAGGCATCACAGAAACCCTTGCACCCCCTCCTGCACCCACATGGGGAGACTGACCTGTGTGCATGGAGCAGCTGGCATTGCTGCCCCCCACTCCTCCCTGGAACGCTGCTCATCTGGGCACCCCTAGGGGCTGTGGGGGCAAGAAGTGAGATCATCCGAGCTCCCTGCATCCAGGTCACTTTCCTCAGCCGGGCTGCATAGCGGGAGGGCAGAGAGCAGCAGCTTCTGATGCTCCCCTCACAGCACAGCCCAAGTGGGAAAAGTGACCAGGACGCATGGAGCACATAGGGTTGCTCCTTACTCCCCTCAAACCTCTATGGACCCATGGAGGAGCATTGGGGCAGGGGAGAGCAGTGAGCACCTTTGCACTGCCACACGGTGCCCTTTGACCCCTGGAGCCCTGGGCGGCTATTGGGGGGCACCACCCCTAAGGCCGGCCAGGCTCCCCAGAACGAGCAGCAGAAAACACAGAGACTGGCCACACACTGAGCAGTGGTAGCCTGGGCGGCTCGTAATGGAGGCTCAGGGGGGAGGGGTGTCATAACATTTTTTCCCAGATTTGGACCTTAGCGTCCAAAATATGGGTGTTAGCATGAAAACCTCCAAGCTTAGTTACCAGCTTGGACCTGGTAAAGCTGCCACCAGCCAGGGATTTATACAGTGCCTGGCTCACTGTGGTCTCCCCAAAACCTTCCCCGGGGGACCCCCAGACTCAGATGCCTTGAGTCTCACAACAAAGGGGAATAAACCATTTCCCTTCCCCCTCCTCCCCTCCAGGTGTTCCCTCCCTGGGTTCCTGGAGAGATATACAGAAGCAAGCTCCGTGAATCTAAACAGAGGGACTCCCCCCTCCCTGTTTCCAGTCCTGGAAATAGAAGTACCAAGATAGCTAATCTCTCTTCCCCCTTACCCAGAGGGTATGCAAAGTCAGGCTAGTAAATCTAACACAACGAGATTTTCCCCCTGACTTCTTCCTCCCACCAATTCCCTGGTGAGCTGCAGACTCAATTCCCTGGAGTCCCCACTAAAGAAAAAATCCAACAGGTCTTAAAAAGAAAGCTTTATATAAAAAGAAAGAAAAGGACATAAAAATGGTCTCTCTGTATTAAGGTGACAAATACAGGGTTATTTGCTTAAAAGAAAAAAATGAATAAACAGCCTTATCCAAAAAGAATACAATTTAAACATTCCAGCAACTACACACATGTAAATAGAAAAAAAAAATTATATAAACTTATTGTCTTATTATCTTTGTACTTACAACTTGGAAACAGAAGATTAGAAAGGCAGGAGATAGAAAAATCACTCTCATAGCCGAGACGCCACAGACACAAGACAAAGAAGAAAGAACTCACACACAAACTTCCCTCCACCCAGATTTGAAAAAGTCTTGTTTCCTGATTGGTCCTCTGGTCAGGTGTTTTAGGTTACTGGTGTTACCCCTTTATAGGTAAAAGAACATTAACCCTTAGCTATCTGTTTATGACAAGGGGGCTCAGCCTCCCCAAACCTTGCACTGCCAAGGGGACAGTGGGGCCCATGATCAGGGGCCCTGGCCAAGTTAGGTCCCCCTGGAAAAGTCTCCCCTATGTCAGTCCCAGGGCTGGAGGAGCTCCCACTCCCTGCTACAGCCTGGGGGCTGCAGCAGGGGCACAGAGCTTCTCTGGTCTCAGGGCCACAGCGGGGCAGGGGTAAAGGAGTGATAGGGTGGGGCTGGTGGGGGAAGGGGTGGAACAGAAGTGACAGTGGATGGGGCCATGGGTGGAAGGGGGTAGAGCCACAGACAGAAGGTAGGGGCATGGTTCTGGTGCTGGGGCCCCCACACTTGTTCTCCCTTTCCCGGGGGTTTGGCATCACTAGCCCCGGCTTAGCGAGTAGGGTTCAGTGGTCCCCATAATGTGGGGTGCGACTCCTAGGGGGACACAGAGGAACATTCATGAGGGCACCTCAGGACCTGAGCCAGCCCACATAGAGGGCAGGGAGGGAGCACCACTCTGCCACAGCTCTTCCCCAATCCCACCCTCAGCCTGAGACTCTGGCTCCCAGCCCGGCATCGACCCCTTTACCCCTGTCCGCACCCCTCTCCCCAGCAAGCAACAGCCCCACTCCTCCCAGCCCCGGTTCTTGACCGTGGATTCCGAGGGGCCACAGCCATGGCTAAGAGGGCACAATGTGAAATGTTTGGGGACCACTGGTTTAGGGTGACATCCTCAATCACTTCTCTGCAGTCCAATAAAAGCTATTCCTCACTCACCTACCCCTCCATCAGGACGGACTAGGTATGTTCTGCTGCCCTTCACTCATACAGGAAGGAGAATAACATTTCATTCCACTCAATCCTAAAGTGATTTGTAACCCAAGACCATCCCAAACTGGTCATTTTGGGGAAGCGGCCCCATCATGCTGCATAGCTAGGCAGAGTAGGTGTGTCTATGCAAACACGGTCTGCTCCTGAAGTCTTTCCCCAGCTCCTCACTAGGTGAGAGAGGGGAGCTCATTCAGACCCTGCTTACGCTTAGTATTTAAAAACTCCTTAGTGTCCCTATCTCTGCCGGCCTTAGATTTCTCCTCCTGTCCGTTTTTTGACAGCTCAGATGAGGTGACCGAGTGGTTAAGGTGATGGACTGCTACCTCATTATGCTCTGCCTGCATGGGTTCAAATCCCATTCTCATCAGAGGCATTTAGTCTTTACCCTCCTTTATAGACAACCATCTCCCCCTTTGGTACAATAACAGATCAAACAATGTTGCTTGTGTTACCCAAAATTAGGTCAGTTAGTAAGCTTAGAGAGGACTAATAATGCCCCTCCCCCCCAGAGTTTGGCAGAAAGCAGCACATTTATTAGCTTGATAGCTAAGCTCAAAAGAAGGGATGGGGGAGGGTGTCACACTCATACTCACGCTCGCAGGACAGGCCTGGCAGTGGAGATGTCAGGATCCTTTAAGGTAAGTGTCCCACAGCGCAGCGATGGACGGTGCGATGAAGATCAGTCTCCCTGAGGTGCAATAGAATGTAACACAGCGAACCACTGGCCAGATGGGCCGGGTGAAAGGCATTCACAGGAGGTACAAAGGAGAGTGGGAAAGCCACTTCACAGGCATTCAAAGAGGGAAAGGACACAAGCTGGGGGAGTTTAACAGACCTTTTGAGCATACAGGTTATACAGAGCATACAGATCACTGCTGCTCCTACAACATGATAAGTTCTCAAGCAGCATGTTTCTTACTTTGCCCATCTGTCAATTTTGATGATTATTGATGGAAATATTTTGCCATTGGGTTGTGTGTTTACACAGAAATTGACATTTACCAACAAATACACAATTCTTCCAAGCCTGCCTAGTCTGCAGTTGATGGGTTTAGAGGGACACATTCACTCTTCCAGGTCCCCATTCCAGGCCTGTGCTCTCCAGGTTGTCAACTTCTCGCACTGCTGGGATCCTTCCCTCATCTCCCCACAAACCACTGCCCCACCCCCACTTCTGGGGTCCCCTCCCTACACTGTCTAACTCCACTGCTGGCAGGATCCCTTCCTGTTCCTTTCATTTCCTGCCTCCACTCTGGGCAAAAGCTCTGCACTCTTCCCACACCAGAAGTGGAACCCAGGCCACCTGGGTGAAAACCAGGAATCCTGACCACTAGCCCATATGGGACTATTGTTGCATCTGACGAAGTGGGTATTCACCCACGACAGCTCATGCTCCAATACGTCTGTTAGTCTCGAAGGTGCCACCGGATTCTTGGCTGCTATTATTACTACAACTCAGGCCTTGGCTACACTGGAGAGTTACAGTGCAGGTGGTGGCTTTACAGCGCTGTAACTTACTCCCCGTCCACACTGGCAAGGCACATACAGCGCTGTATCTCCCTGGCTACAGTGCTGCATGTGCTCCACCTCGACGAGAGGAATAAAGAGAACAGAGCTGGTGATGCAGCGCTGGGGTGCCAGTGTAAACAGTGATTAATCTTACTACGCTGTCACTGACCTCCGGAACCTTCCCATAATGCTTTTAAGTAGAGATAACGCTCTTTGTTTTGGTGTGATGCCTCTGTTTGTTTTGGTGTGAGCTCAAGGCTCCCGGAGCTGCTTATCTAAAAACCAAACACAGTTACTGTTTGCAGTGAATGAGCAGAGGCAGGGGGATCCCTTTGGAACACCCACAGCTGGTGTTTGCTTGAGGAGAGAAGCAGCCGGGTGGCCACGGGGGGGGGGTGTCTGTTTTGGATCAGCGGCTTATCTGGTCTGTGAGGAAAAAAACAAAGGCGGCTATTTGCATTTAGTGAATGAGAGAGGGGTGGGGGAGGAGGCTTGAACTTGCCAGGCAGGGAGCTGACACAGTGTCAGCTCCAAAAATCCACTCGCTCTGTCTCCCCCACGCTCCGTGTCACACTCCACCCCACCCTCCTCTTTTGAAAAGCACATTGCAGCCACTTGAATGCTGGGATAGCTGCCATAATGCACCACTCCCAACAGCGCTGCAAACGTGGCCATGACAGAGTGCTGGTAGCTGTCAGTGTGTCCACACTGCAGCGCTTTCCCTAAACAGCTGTAGGAAGACAGCTTTAACTCCCAGCGCTGGACAGCTGCAAGTATAGCCAAACCCTCTCTAAGCCGACCCCTTATGAGAACAGCAGGGACTAGCATGACTAGATGTCCCGATTTTGGGGTCTTTTTCTTATATAGGTGCCTATTAACCCCACCCCCATCCCAATTTTTCACATTTGCTGTCGGATCACCCTAGCAGGGGTTGCACACAGGACTGCATTAACCTTCAGGTGCTGAGGTTTCCCTCTCTCCATTCCCAGAGCCTGTGATCAGGAAACAGACATCAAGGCTCCCAGGTGCTGCACAGACCATGACTGAGATCAGACCCCATATTATGCAAGGTGCTGTACAAACCCTGGGCAACACTGAGACACCCAGGAGGTTCCCCTCAATTTCCCTGAGCCTCTGCTGCCCAACTTCTTCTGAATCCCTCTGGCTCACCCCCCCCCCGCCCACAAAAAACCCACCTTTCCAAACAGTCCTTCTTTCCTTGCCCCCTGATTTTGGTTTCACACCCTGGGACCATCTCCTCTCTTTGTCTCTCCCCCTCCAGGTGAAGCAGAGATGGAGGCAACTTCAGCCACTGGAGTCAGCCTCAGCGAGCACTGCAGCCGGCCCCGGGGGAGGGGGGGTGTTTGCAGACACAGGAAGGGAGCAGGGGGTGCTGGGAAGAAGGCGGCAGGAGAACAAAGCTCAGAGACCCAATATGGGGAAATTCCAGGGGGCGGGGCTCTGACACATCCCAGGTGCGGGCAGCTCCTGGGGGCGGGGCTCTGGCTCAGATCGGGGGCGGGGCAGCTCCTTGGGGCGTGGCTCCAGCACATAGCAGGGGTGGAGCAGCTCCTGGGGGCGGGGCTCTGGCTCAGCTCAGGGGCGCGGCAGCTCCTGGGGGCGGGGCTCTGGCTCAGCTCAGGGGCGGGGCAGCTCCTGGGGGCGGGGCTCTGGCTCAGCTCAGGGGCGGGGCAGCTCCTGGGGGCGGGGCTCTGGCTCAGCTCAGGTTCGGGGCAGCTCCTGGGGGCGGGGCTCTGACACAACCCAGGTGCGGGCAGCTCCTGGGGGCGGGCTCTGGCTCAGCTAGGGGGCGGGGCAGCTCCTGGCGGCGGGGCTTTGGCACAGCCCGAAGGCGGGAAAGCTCCTGGGGGCGGGGCTCTGGCTCAGCTCATGGGCGGGGCAGCTCCTGGGGGCGGGGCTCTGGCACAGCCCATGGACAGGCAGATCCTGGGGGCGGGGCTCTGGCACAGCCCGGAGGAGGGAAAGCTCCTGGGGTCGGGGCTCTGGCTCAGCTCAGGGGCGCAGCAGCTCCTGGGGGCGGGGCTCTGGCTCAGCTCAGGGGCGGGGCAGCTCCTGGGGGCGGGGCTCTGGCACATTATGACGCGGAGCCCGGGCTGAACAGCTGCTTCCTGGTTCTCCACGTGCTGCCAGCAGCGCTGGAGCTGCCCGAGCCGTAGCGGAGCCGCTGTTCTCAGCTGCAGCCAGGATCTGCCCCCAGCCCCGCTGGGATCCAGGTGGGGACAGAGACTGGGGCCCGGGGGTTCCCCTTGGTGTGGCTGGCGGGGGCGGCAGGGGAGAAGCCGGAGCTGCAGGCGGCGGAAGGGCGGTGGGACATTGTGACCCGGCGCCCCCGGGGAATGACAGGCGCTGGGGGGCGGGAAAGTGATTCTGCCCCAGGGAGCCTGGGAGAAGCCTTGGAGGCGCCTCGGACCCAGTGGAGCTGCAGGAGGATCCGCCTGCCCCGCTGGGATGGGGGGGCCGGGGCCTGGCCGTCGTGTGGGGGGGAGGGGCGGACCCCGGGCCCGGCGGGCGGGGGCGTTGTATTATTTCACTCCCCATAGCAATGTGCTACTCCCGGGCACTGCGCATGCCCAGTAACAGCCGCTGAAGCCGCTGCCCTTCCCCCTGCCCGGACCAGCCTTAACGTTCCGCCGGGCGCTGGCGGCGGGGCTGGAGCGGGGCGGGGGAGTAACAGGGAGCGTGGGAGGGGCGGGCGCAGAGCAGGAAATTGATGGGCGGGGGGGTCAGGCAGCTGGAGGCAGGGTTCGTGGGGCGCTAAAGGGCACAATCCGGGATGGGGGGAGGAGGAGCAGGAGTTGAGCTCAGGGGGAGGCGCTGGCAGAGCCCCCCCCCTTCGGTGTGAGAGCGGAGGTGTCAAGGGGGGAGGAGAAGCCGGAGTTGCGAGGGGGGGAAGTCACTGGGGGGGTAGATCTGTCTCTGTGCAGCCAGGACATTCCTGGGGTGGGAGGGAGGTGAGTTAATTGGATCCTGTCCCTGTTTTTGCCACTTCCTCCCACACACACATTCTCTCAAGATTTCCCCTTTTCTCTCTCATTATCACACGTGGCTATAAAATCCAGGGAGATTCTCCTCCCCCCCCCCAATGATCAGCTCTCTAATTGCCTCTGATTTTCCCTTTTCTCTCCATACTTCTCAAATGTCAATTTAAAATCTCTCCGATGGGGGGTGGATTTTCCCACCCATTTTATCTGCAGCGATTTGTCCTTGTTTGGGTGGGAAATTGTTGCCCTCGGTCATTCCCCAGAACATGGCTCCCCCTGGAGTGGGGATGGGATGACGTTCCCGTTCTCTGAGTCTATAACCCGTGCGGGCCCTGACCCCAGCTCCAGGGGCCCCACCCGTGGTGGGCCTGACCCCAGCTTCAGGGTCCCAACCAATGCGGGGCCTGACTCCTGCTCCAGGGGCCGAAACCGTGGGGGTCCTGACCCCAGCTCCAGGGGCCCCACCAGTGCAGGCCCTAACCCCAGCTCCAGGGGCCCAACCCGTATTGGTTCTGACCCCAGCTCCAGGGGCCCAACCCATAGGCGCCCTGACCCCAGCTCCAGGGCCCAAATCCGTGGATGCCCTATCCGCAGCAACAGGGGCCCAATACGTGGTGGCCCTGACCCCAGCTCCAGGGGCGCCACCCGTGGTGGCCCTGACCCCAGCTCCAGGGGCGCCACCCGTGGTGGCCCTGTCCCCAGCTCCAGGGGCCCAACCCGTGTGGGGCCTGACCATAGCTCGAGGGCCCAACCCGCGGGGGCCCTGACCCCAGCTCCAGGGACCCCACCCGTGCAGGCCCTGACCCCAGCTCCAGGGTACCAACCCGTGCGAGCCATGACCCCAGCTCCAGACGCCGAACTCGTGGGGGCCCTCACCCCAGCCTCAAGGGCCAAACCCATGGGGGACCTGACCCCAGCTCCAGGGGCCCCACCCGTGTTGGCCCTGACCCCAGCTCCAGGGGCCCCATCCGTGTTGGCCCTGACCCCAGCTCCAAGGGCCTAACCCGTGGGGACCCAGACCCCAGCTCCAGTGGCCCCACCCGCGTTGGACATGACCCCAGCTCCAGGGGCCCAACCTTGGGGGCCCTGACCCCAGCTCCAGGGGCCCAACCTGTGTTGGTTCTGACCCCAGCTCCTGGGGCCCAACCCGAAGGTGCCCTGACCCCAGCTCCAGGGCCCAAACCCGTGGGGGCTCTGTCCGCAGCTACAGGGGCCCAATCCATGCGGGCCCTGAGCGCAGCTTCAAGGACCCAACCCGTGGAGGTTCTGACTCCAGCTCTATGTGCCCAACCCCTGCAGGCCCGGACTACAGCTCCAGGGGCCCAACCCGTGGGCGCCCTAACCTCAGCTGCTGTTGCCCAAGCCGTGGGGGCCCTGACCCCATCTGCAGAGGTCCAACCCGTTCGTGCCCTGACACCAGCTCCACGGGCCTAACCCGTGCGTCCCCTAACCCCAGATCCAGGGGCCCAACCTGTGGGGGCCCTGACCCCAGCTCCAGGGTCCCAACCCGTGCGGGGCCTGACCCCAGTTCCAGAGGCCCAACCTGTGCTGGCCCTAAGCCTAGCTCCCGGGGTCCTAACCTTGTGGGCCCTGACTCCAGCTCCAGGGAGAAAAACCCGTGGGGGCCCTGACCCCAGCTCCAGGGGCTCAACCCGTGGGGGCCCTGACCCCAGCTGCAGGGGCCCAACCCGTGGGGGCCCTTACCCCAGCTCCAGGGCCCCAACCCGTGGGGGCCCTTACCCCAGCTCCAGGGCCCCAACCCGTGGGGGCCCTGATGCCAGCTCCAGGGCCCCAACCCGTGGGGGCTCTTACCCCAGCTCCAGAGGCCCAACCCGTGTGGGGCCTGACCCCAGCTCCAGGGGCCCAACCCGTTCGGGCCCTGACCCCAGCTATAGTGGTCCAACCTGTGCGGGCCCTGACTCCAGCTCCAGGGGCCCAGCCCTTGGCAGTCCTCAACCCAGCTCCAGGGACCCAACCCGTTTGGGCCCTGACCCATGCTGCAGGGCCCAACCCCTGGGGGTCCTGACCCCAGCTCCAAGGACCCCACCCGTGCAGGCCCTGACCCCAGATCCAGCGGTCCCACCCGTGCGGGCCCTGACCCTAGCTCCAGGGACCCAACCCATGGGGGACATGACCCCAGTTCCATGGGCGCCACCCGTAGGGGCCCTGACCCCAGGTCCAGAGGCCCAGCCTATCCATGCCCTGACCCCAGCTCCAGGGGCCCCACCCATAGAGGCCCTGACCCCAGCTCCCGGGGCCCAACCCGTGTGGGTCCTGACCCCAGCTCCCGGGGCCCCACCCGTGTGGGTCCTGACCCCAGCTCCCGGGGCCCCACCCGTGTGGGTCCTGACCCCAGCTCCCGGGGCCCAACCCGTGGGGACCCTGACCCCAGCTCCAGGGCCCCAACCCATGGGGGCCCTTACCCCAGCTCCAGGGCCCCAACCTGTGCGGGGCCTGACCCCAGCTCCAGGGCCCCACCCGTGTTGGCCCTGACCCCAGCTCCAGGGTCCTAACCTTGGGGACCCTGACCCCACCTCCAGTGGCCCAACCCGTGCGCGCCCTAACCCCAGCTCTAGAGGCCCCACCCGTGGGGGCCCTGACCCCTGCTCCAGGGGCCCAACCCGTGTGGGCTCTGACCCCAGCTCCAGGGGCCCATCCCGTTTGGATCCTGACCAAAGCTCCAGGGCCCCAACCCGTGGGGGCCCCTACCCCAGCTCTAGAGGCCGAACCCGAGGGGGCCCTTACCCCAGCTCGAGGGGCCCAACCTGTGGGGGCCATAACGCCAGCTCCAGGGGCCAACCCATTCGGGCCCTAACCCCAGTGCCAGGCACCCAACAAGTGCAGGCCCTGACCCCAACTCCACGAGCCCAATCCGTGCGAGCCCTGACCCCAGCTCCAGGAGCCCAACACGTGGGGGACCTGATCCTTGACCCCAGCTCCACGAGCCCCAATCGTGCGGATCTTGAAAACAGGTCCAGGGGTCCAACCTGTGGGGACCCTGACCCCATCAACAGGGGCCCAACCCGTGGGGCCCTGACCCCAGCTCCATGGGCCCCACCCATAGGGGACCTGACCCCAGCTGCAGGGGCCCAACATATGCGGGCCTTGACCCCAGCTCCAGGCGCCAAACTCGTGGGGGCCCTGACCCCAGCCTCAAGTGCCGAACCCGTGGGGGCCCTGACCCCATCTCCAGGTGCCCCACCTGTGGGGCCCTGATCCCAGCTCCAGGGGCACCAATCGTGCGGGCCTTGACCCGAGCTCCAGGGGCCCAACCTGTGTTGGCCCTGACCCCAGCTCCAGGGGCCCCACCCGTGGGGGCCCTGACCTCAGCTCCAGAAGCCCAACCCGTGGGGCCCCTGACCCCAGCTCCAGGTGCCCCACCTGTGCGGGTCCTGACCCCAGGTCCAGGGGCCCAGCCTTGGGGGCCCAGATCCCAGCTCCGGGGGCCCAACCTGTGTGGGCCCTGACCCTAGCTCCATGGGTACAACCCGTAGGGGCCCTGACCCAGCTCCAGGGACCCCACCCGTGCGGGCCCTGACCCAAGCTCCTGCGTCCCCACCCGTGTCGGCCCTGACCCCAGCTCCATGCGCCGAACTCTTGGGGGCCCTTACCCCAGCCTCAAGGCCCCAACCCGTGCAGGCCCTGACCTCAGCTCCAGGTGCCCATCCCGTGCAAGCCTTGTCCCTAGCTCCAGAAACCCAACTCGTGGGGGCCCTGACCCCAGCTCCAGGGGCCCCAACCGTGAGGGCTCTGACCCCAGCTCCAGGGGCCGAACCTGTGCGGGCCCTTACGCCAGCTCCAGGGGCCCCACCCGTGTTGGCCCTGACCCCAGCTCCAGGGGCCTCACCCGTGTTGGCCCTGACCCCAGCTCCAGGGGCCACACCCGTGTTGGTCCTGACCCCAGCTCCAGGGGCCCAACCTGTGGGGGCCATGACGCCAGCTCCAGTGGTCAACCTCTGCGGGCCCTGACCCCAGCACCAAGGGCCCAACCCGTAGGGGCCCTGACCCCAGACTCTAGGGCCCATCCCGTGGGGGCCCTGACCCCAGCTCCAGGGACCACACCCGTGGGGGCCCTGACTCCAGCTCCTGCGGCCTGCCCGTGAGGGCCTGACACCAGCTCCAGTGGCCCCACCCGTGCGGGCCCTGACCCCAGCTCCAGAGGCACCATCCGTTTGGACCCTGACCCGAGCTCCAGGGGCCCAGCCCGTGGAGGCCTTGACCCCAGCTCCAGGGGCCCAACCCGTGGGGACCCTGACCCCAGCTCCAGAGACCCCACCCGTGTTGGCCCTGACCCCAGCTCCAGGGGCCCAAGCTATGTGGGCCCTGACCTCAGCTCCTGCGGCCCCATCCGTGGGGGCCAGGACTCCAGCTCCAGAAGCCCCACCCGTGGGGCCCCTGACCGAAGCTCCAGGGGACCCACTTGTGTTGGCCCTGACCCCAGCTCCAGGGGCCCAAGCCGTGAGAGCCCTAACCCCAGTTCCAGAGGCCCCACTCGTGCAGGCCCTGACCCCAGCTGCAGGGGCCCAACCCATGTGGGTCCTGACGCCAACACCAGGGGTCCAAGCCGTGGGGGCCCTCACCACAGCTCCAGTTCCTCAACCTGTGGGAGCCCTGACCCCAATTCCAGGGGCCCAACCCGCTTGGGCCCTGACCCCAGCTCAAGGGGCCCAACACCTGCGGGACCTTACCCCAGTTCCACAGGACCAACCGTGTGGGCCCTGACCCCAGCTCCAGGGGCCCAACCCGTGGGGACACTAACCCCAGCTCCAGGGGCCCAACCCGTGGTGGCCATGACCCCATCTGCAGGGCACTAACCCGTATGGGTCCTGACCACAGCTCCAGGGGCCCCATCTGTGGGGGCCCTGACCCCAGCTCCAGGGGCCCAACCCGTGCGGGCCCTGATCCCAGCTCCGGAGCCGAACCCTTGGGGGCCCTGACCCCAGCTCCAGGGGTCCAACACGTGCGGGCCCTGACCCCAGCTCCAGAGGCTCCACCCGTTTGGGCCCTGACCACAGCTCCAGGCGCCCAACCCGTGGGGGCTCTGACCCAAGCTCCAGGGGCCCAAACCGTGCGGGGACTGACCCCTGCTCCAAAGACGCAACCCGTGGGGGGCCTGACCGCAGCTCTAGAGGCCCAAAACGTGCGGACCCTGACCCCAGCTACAGGGGCCCAACCGGTGCGGGTCCTGACCCAGCTCAAGGGGCTAAACCCGTGGGGGGCCTGACCCGAGCTCCAAGGGCCCCAATCGTGCGGGCCCTGACCCCAGCACCAGGCGCTGAACTCGTGGGGGCCCTGACCCCAGCCTCAAGGACCCAACCCGTTTGGGCTCTGACCCCACCTCCAGGGGCCACACTTGTACGGGCCGTGACCCCAGCTCCAGGGGCCCCACCTGTGGGGGCCCTGACCCCAGCTCCCGGGGCCTCACCCGTGTTGGCCCTGACCCCAGCTCCAGGGGCCCCACCCGTGTTGGTCCTGACCCCAGCTCAAGGGGCCCAACCCGTGGGGGCCCTGACCGCAGCTCCAGAGGCCCAACACGTATGGACCCTAACCCCAGCTCCTGCGGCCCCTCCCGTGTGGGCCCTGACCCCAGCTCCAGGGGCCAAACCCGTGCGGGCCCTAACCCTAGCTCCAGAGGCATCACCCGTGGGGGCCCTGACCCCAGCTCCGGGGGCCACACCCGTGGGGGCCCTCACCCCAGCTCAAGGGGCTCAACCCGTCTGGGCTCTATCCCCAGCTCCAGGGGCCCAACCCGTGTGGGTCCTGACCTCAGCTCCAGGGGCCCCACCCGTGGTGGCCCTGACCGAACCTCCAGAGCCCCACCCGTGGGGGCCCTCACCTCAGCTCCAGGGGCCTCACCCGTGTTGGCCCTGACCCCAGCTCCAGGGCCCCACCAGTGCAGGCCCTAACTCCAGCTCCAGGGGCTCCACCCGTGTTGGCCCTCACCCCAGCTCCAGGGTCCCACCAGTGCGAGCCCTGACACCAACTCCAGGGGCCCCACCCGTGTGGGCCCTGACCCCAGCTCCAGGGCGCCAACCCGTTGGGGCCCTGACCCCAGCTCCAGGGGCCCAACCCGTACGGGGCCTGACCCCTGCTCCAGGGGCGCAACCCGTGGGGGCCCTGACCGCAGCTCCAGAGGCCTAACTCGTGGGGGCCCTGACCGCAGCTCCAGAGGCCCAAAACGTGCGGACCCTGACCCCAGCTGCAGGGGCCGAACCCGTGCGGGCCCTAACCCCAGCCCCAGGGGCCCAACCAGTGCAGGCCGTGACCCAGCTCTAGGGGCTCAACCCGTGGGGGTGCTCACCCCAGCTACAGGGGCCCAACCTATGCGTACCCTGAGCCCAGCTCCTGCGGCCCCATCCGTGCGGACCCTGACCCCAGTTCTAGGGGCCCCACCCGTGGGGGCCCTTACCCCAGCTCCAGGGGCCCAACCTGTGGGGGCCCTTACCCCAGCTCCAGGGGCCCAATCCGTGCGGGCCCAGACCCAAGCTCCAGGGCCCAACCCGTGGGGGCCCTGACCCAGGTCCAGGGACCCCACCCGTGCAGGCCCTGACACCAGCCCCAGGCGCCGAACTCGTGGGGGCCCTCACCCCAGCTTCAGGGGCCAAACCCATGGGGACCTCCAGTAGCCCAACCCGTGCGGGTCCTAAGCCCTGCTCCAGAGGCCCCACCCGTGTGGGCCCTGACCCCAGTTCCAGGTGCTCCACCCGTGGGGGTCCTCACCTCAGCCCCAGGGGCCCAACCAGTGCGGGCCTTGACCCAAGCTCCAGGGGCCCCACCCGTGTTGCTCCTAACCCCAGCTCCAGGGGCCCAACCTGTGAGGAACCTGACCCCAGCTTCAGGGGCCCCACCCGTCTTGGCCCTGACCCCAGCGACAGCGGCCCAACCCGTGCCGGCCTCACCCCAGCTCAATTGGCCCAACCCGTGGGGGCCCAGACCCCAGCTCCAGGTGCCCAATCCATGGGGGCCCTGACCCCAGCTCCAGAGCCCCAACCCATACGGGTCCTGACCGCAGCTCCAGGGGCCCAACCCGTGCGGGCCCTGACCCCAGTTCCAGGTGCCCCACCCGTGGGGGCCCTCACCCCAGCTCCAGGGGCCCAATCCATGGGGGCCCTGACCCCAGCTCCAGAGCCCCAACCCATACGGGTCCTGACCGCAGCTCCAGGGGCCCAAGCCGTGCGGGCCCTGACCCCAGTTCCAGGTGCCCCACCCGTGGCGGCCCTTACCCCAGCTCCAGGGGCCCAACCCGTACGGGCCGTGACCCGAGCTCCAGGAGCCCATCCCGCGGACACCCTGACCCCAGCTCCAGGGACCCAACCCGTGCGGGCCCTGACCACAGCTCCAGTGGCCCAACCCGTGCGGGCCCCGACCCCAGTTCCAGGTGCCCCACCCGTGGGGGCCCTTACCCCAGCTCCAGGGGCCCAATCCATGTGGGCTCTGACCCCAGTTCCTGGGGCACAAAGCGTGTGGGTCCTAACCTGAGCTCCAGGGGCCACACCCGTGGGGTCCCTAACCCGAGCTCCAGGGACCCAACCCATGCGGGCCGTGACCCAAGCTCCAGGGGCCCCACCCGTGTTGGCCCTAACCCCAGCTCCAGGGGCCCAACCCGTGGGGGCCCTGACCCCAGCTCCATGGGCCCCACCCGTAGGGGCCCTAAACCCAGCTCCAGAGGCCCAACCAGTGCAGGGCTTGATTCCAGTTCCAGGGGCACAACAGGTGCGGGCCCTTACCCCAGCTCCAGGGGCCCAACCCGTGCGAGCCCTGACCCAAGCTCCAGGGGCCCCACACGTGTGGGTCCTTACCCCAGCACCAGCGGCCCAAGTCCTGCGGGCCCTGTCCCCAGCTCCAGGCGCCGAACTCGTGGGGGCCCTGAACACAGCTCCAGGGTCCAAACCCATGCGGACCCTGACCCCACCTCCAGGGGCCCCACCTATGCGGGCCCAGACCCCACCTCCAGGGGCCCAACCTTGGGGGCCCAGACCCCAGCTCTGGGGGCCCAACCAGTGGGGACCATGACACCAGCTCCATGGGCCCAACCCGTAGGGGCCCTGACCCAGCTACAGGGGCCCTACCTATGAGGGCCCTGAACCCAGCTCCTGCCGCCCCACCCGTGTAGGCTCTGACCCCAGCTGCAGGGGCCCAACCCGTGGGCTCCCTCACCCCAGCTCCAGGGGCCCAACCCGTGGGGACCATGACCCCAGCTCCAGTAGCCCAACCCGTGCGGGTCCTAACCCCTGCTCCACAGGCCCCACCCGTGCGGATCCTGACCCCAGTTTCAGGTGCCCCACCCGTTGGGGCCCTCACCCCAGCCCCAGGGGCCCAACCCATGCGGGCCCTGACCCCAGCTCCAGGGGCCCAACCCGTGCGGGCCGTGACCCAAGCTCCAGGGGCCCCACCCATGTTGGTCCTAACCCCACCTCCAGGGGCCCAACCTGTGGGGACCCTGACCCCAGCTCCACGGGCCCAACCCGTCTTAGCCCTGACCCCGGCTACAGGGGCCCAGCCCATGCCGGCCCTGACCCCAGCTCCATGGGCCCACCTCATGGTGGCCCTGACCCCATCTCCAGGGGCCCAACCCGCTTTGGCCCTGACCCCAGCTCTACGGGCCCAACCTGTGCGGCCCCGACCCCAGATCCACGGGCCCAACCCGTGCAGGCCCTGATCCCAGCTCCAGGCGCCGAACTCGTGGGGGCCCTGACCCCAGCTCCAGGGGCCTCAATCATGCGGGCCCTGACCCCAGCTCCAGGGGCCCAACCCGTGCAGGCCCAGACCCCAGCTCCAGGTGCCCAATCCATGGGGGCCCTGACCCCAGCTCCAGAGCCTCAACCCGTACGGGTCCTCACCGCAGCTCCAGGGGCCCCTCCCGTGGCGGCCCTGACCCCAGCTCCAGGGGCCGAATGAGTGCCGGCCCTGACTCCAGCTCCAGGGGTCCAACCCCGTGGGGTCCCTTACCCCAGTTCCAGGAGCCCAACCCGTACGGGCCGTGACCCGAGCTCCAGGGGCCCAACCCGTGCGGGCCCTGACCCCAGCTCCAGATGCCCCACCCGTGGGGGCCCTCACCCCATCTCCAGGGTCCCAATCCGCTTGAGCCCTGACCACAGGTCCAGTTTCCCAACCCGTGCGGGCCCTGACCCCAGATCCACCAGCCCAACTTGTGCGGGCCCTGTCCCCAGCTCCAGGCGCCCAACTCATGGAGGCCCTGACCACAGCTCCAGGGTCCAAACCCGTGCGGGCCCTGACCCCAGGTCCAGGGGCCCCACCCGTAGGGGCCCTGACCCCAGCTCCAGAGGCCCCAATCGTGCCTGCTCTGACCCCAGCTCCAAGGGCCCAACCCGTGGGGGCCCAGACCCCAGCTCCAGGTGCCCAATCCATGGGGGCCCTGACCCCAGCTCCAGAGCCCCAACCCGTGCGGGTCCTGACCCCAGCTCCAGGTGCCCCTCCCATGGCGGCCCTGACCCCAGTTCCAGGGGCCCAACCCATGCTGGTCCTGACTCCAGCTCCAGGAGCCCCACCAATGCAGGCCCTGACCCCAGCTCCAGGGGTCCGACCCGTGCGGGCCGTGACCCCAGCTCCAGGGGCCCTACCCGTGTTGGCCCTGACCCCAGGTCCAAGGGCCCAACTTTCGGGACCCAGACCCCAGCTCCGGGGGCTCAACCCGTGCAGGCCCTGACCCCAGCTGCATAGGTCCAACCCGTAGGAGTTCTAATCCAGCTCCAGGGGCCCAACCCGTGCAGGCCCTGACACCAGCCCCAGGCGCCGAACTCGTGGGGGCCCTCACCCCAGCTTCAGGGGCCAAACCCATGGGGATCATGACCCCAGCTCCAGTAGCCCAACCCGTGCGGGTCCTAAGCCCTGCTCCGGAGGCCCCACCCGTGCGGGCCCTGACCCCAGTTCCAGGTGCCCCACCCGTGGGGGTCCTCACCACAGCCCCAGGGGCCCAACCAGTGCGGGCCGTGACCCAAGCTCCAGGGGCCCCACCCGTGTTGCTCCTAACCCCAGCTCCAGGGGCCCAACCTGTGAGGAACCTGACCCCAGCTTCAGGGGCCCCGCCCGTCTTGGCCCTGACCCCAGCGACAGCGGCCCAACCCGTGCTGGCCCTCACCCCAGCTCAATTGGCCCAACCCGTGGGGGCCCTGACCCCATCTCCAGGGGCCCAACCCGCTTTGGCCCTGACCCCAGCTCCACGGGCCCAACCCATGCGGGCCCTAACCCAGATCCACCGACCCAATCAGTGCAGGCCCTGATCCCAGCTCCAGGCGCCGAACTCGTGGGGGCCCTGACCCCAGTTCCAGAGACCCCAATCATGCGGGCCCAGACCCCAGCTCCAGGGGCCCAATCCATGGGGGCCCTGACCCCAGCTCCAGAGCCCCAACCCATACGGGTCCTGACCGCAGCTCCAGGGGCCCAAGCCGTGCGGGCCCTGACCCCAGTTCCAGGTGCCCCACTCGTGGCGGCCCTGACCCCAGCTCCAGGGGCCCCACCAGTGCCGGCCCTGACTCCAGCTCCAGGGATCCAACCCGTGGGGGCCCTTACCCCAGCTCCAGGGGCCCAACCCGTACGGGCCATGACCCGAGCTCCAGAAGCCCATCCCGCGGATACCCTGACCCCAGCTCCAGGGACCCAACCCGTGCGGGCCCTGACCACAGCTCCAGTGGCCCAACCCGTGCGGGCCCTGACCCCAGTTCCAGGTGCCCCACCCGTGGGGCCCCTTACCCCAGCTCCAGGGACCCAACCCATGTGGGCCCTGACCCCAGTTCCTGGGGCACAAAGCGTGTGGGTCCTGACCCGAGCTCCACGGGCCACACCCGTGGGGACCCTAACCCCAGCTCCAGGGACCCAACCCGTGCGGGCCGTGACCCAAGCTCCAGGGGCCCCACCCGTGTTGGCCCTAACCCCAGCTCCAGGGGCCCAACCCGTGGGGGCCCTGACCCCAACTCCATGGGCCCCACCCGTAGGGGCCCTAAACCCAGCCCCAGGGGCCCAACCAGTGCAGGGCTTGATTCCAGTTCCAGGGGCACAACAGGTGTGGGCCCTTACCCCAGCTCCAGGGGCCCAACCCGTGCGAGCCCTGACCTGAGCTCCAGGGGCCCCACACGTGTGGGTCCTGACCCCAGCACCAGCGGCCCAACTCCTGCGGGCCCTGTCCCCAGCTCCAGGCGCCGAACTCGTGGGGGCCCTGAACACAGCTCCAGGGTCCAAACCCATGCGGGCCCTGACCCCAGCTTCAGGGGCCCCACCCGTGGGGGCCCTGACCCTAGCTCCAGGGGTTCAACCCTTGCGTTCCCTGACCGCAGCTCCAGGGGTCTAACATGTTCGGGCCCTAACCCCAGCTCCACGGACCCCACCCATGCGGGCCCAGACCCCACCTCCAGGGGCCCAACCTTGGGGGCCCAGACCCCAGCTCTGGGGGCCCAACCAGTGGGGACCATGACTCCAGCTCCATGGGCCCAACCCGTAGGGGCCCTGACCCAGCTACAGGGGCCCTACCTATGAGGGCCCTGAACCCAGCTCCTGCCGCCCCACCCGTGTGGGCTCTGACCCCAGCTGCAGGGGCCTAACCCGTGGGCTCCCTCACCCCAGCTCCAGGGGCCCAACCCGTGGGGACCATGACCCCAGCTCCAGTAGCCCAACCTGTGCGGGTCCTAACCCCTGCTCCACAGGCCCCACCCGTGCGGACCCTGACCCCAGTTTCAGGTGCCCCACCCGTTGGGGCCCTCATCCCAGCCCCAGGGGCCCAACCCATGCGGGCCCTGACCCCAGCTCCAGGGTCCCAACCCGTGCGGGCCCTGACCCCAGCTCCAGATGCCCCACCCGTGGGGGCCCTCACCCCATCTCCAGGGTCCCAATCCGCTTGAGCCCTGACCACAGGTCCAGTTTCCCAACCCGTGCGGGCCCTGACCCCAGATCCACCAGCCCAACTTGTGCGGGCCCTGTCCCCAGCTCCAGGCGCCCAACTCATGGGGGCCCTGACCACAGCTCCAGGGTCCAAACCCGTGCGGGCCCTGACCCCAGGTCCAGGGGCCCCACCCGTAGGGGCCCTGACCCCAGCTCCAGAGGCCCCAATCGTGCCTGCTCTGACCCCAGCTCCAAGGGCCCAACCCGTGGGGGCCCAGACCCCAGCTCCAGGTGCCCAATCCATGGGGGCCCTGACCCCAGCTCCAGAGCCCCAACCCGTGCGGGTCCTGACCCCAGCTCCAGGTGCCCCTCCCATGGCGGCCCTGACCCCAGTTCCAGGGGCCCAACCCATGCTGGTCCTGACTCCAGCTCCAGGAGCCCCACCAATGCAGGCCCTGACCCCAGCTCCAGGGGTCCGACCCGTGCGGGCCGTGACCCCAGCTCCAGGGGCCCTACCCGTGTTGGCCCTGACCCCAGGTCCAAGGGCCCAACTTTCGGGACCCAGACCCCAGCTCCGGGGGCTCAACCCGTGCAGGCCCTGACCCCAGCTGCATAGGTCCAACCCGTAGGAGTTCTAATCCAGCTCCAGGGGCCCAACCCGTGCAGGCCCTGACACCAGCCCCAGGCGCCGAACTCGTGGGGGCCCTCACCCCAGCTTCAGGGGCCAAACCCATGGGGATCATGACCCCAGCTCCAGTAGCCCAACCCGTGCGGGTCCTAAGCCCTGCTCCGGAGGCCCCACCCGTGCGGGCCCTGACCCCAGTTCCAGGTGCCCCACCCGTGGGGGTCCTCACCACAGCCCCAGGGGCCCAACCAGTGCGGGCCGTGACCCAAGCTCCAGGGGCCCCACCCGTGTTGCTCCTAACCGCAGCTCCAGGGGCCCAACCTGTGAGGAACCTGACCCCAGCTTCAGGGGCCCCGCCCGTCTTGGCCCTGACCCCAGCGACAGCGGCCCAACCCGTGCTGGCCCTCACCCCAGCTCAATTGGCCCAACCCGTGGGGGCCCTGACCCCATCTCCAGGGGCCCAACCCGCTTTGGCCCTGACCCCAGCTCCACGGGCCCAACCCATGCGGGCCCTAACCCAGATCCACCGACCCAATCAGTGCAGGCCCTGATCCCAGCTCCAGGCGCCGAACTCGTGGGGGCCCTGACCCCAGTTCCAGAGACCCCAATCATGCGGGCCCAGACCCCAGCTCCAGGGGCCCAATCCATGGGGGCCCTGACCCCAGTTCCAGGTGCCCCACTCGTGGCGGCCCTGACCCCAGCTCCAGGGGCCCCACCAGTGCCGGCCCTTACCCCAGCTCCAGGGATCCAACCCGTGGGGGCCCTTACCCCAGCTCCAGGGGCCCAACCCGTACGGGCCATGACCCGAGCTCCAGAAGCCCATCCCGCGGACACCCTGACCCCAGCTCCAGGGACCCAACCCGTGCGGGCCCTGACCACAGCTCCAGTGGCCCAACCCGTGCGGGCCCTGACCCCAGTTCCAGGTGCCCCACCCGTGGGGCCCCTTACCCCAGCTCCAGGGACCCAACCCATGTGGGCCCTGACCCCAGTTCCTGGGGCACAAAGCGTGTGGGTCCTGACCCGAGCTCCACGGGCCACACCCGTGGGGACCCTAACCCCAGCTCCAGGGACCCAACCCGTGCGGGCCGTGACCCAAGCTCCAGGGGCCCCACCCGTGTTGGCCCTAACCCCAGCTCCAGGGGCTCAACCCGTGGGGGCCCTGACCCCAACTCCATGGGCCCCACCCGTAGGGGCCCTAAACCCAGCCCCAGGGGCCCAACCAGTGCAGGGCTTGATTCCAGTTCCAGGGGCACAACAGGTGTGGGCCCTTACCCCAGCTCCAGGGGCCCAACCCGTGCGAGCCCTGACCTGAGCTCCAGGGGCCCCACACGTGTGGGTCCTGACCCCAGCACCAGCGGCCCAACTCCTGCGGGCCCTGTCCCCAGCTCCAGGCGCCGAACTCGTGGGGGCCCTGAACACAGCTCCAGGGTCCAAACCCATGCGGGCCCTGACCCCAGCTTCAGGGGCCCCACCCGTGGGGGCCCTGACCCTAGCTCCAGGGGTTCAACCCTTGCGTTCCCTGACCGCAGCTCCAGGGGTCTAACATGTTCGGGCCCTAACCCCAGCTCCACGGACCCCACCCATGCGGGCCCAGACCCCACCTCCAGGGGCCCAACCTTGGGGGCCCAGACCCCAGCTCTGGGGGCCCAACCAGTGGGGACCATGACTCCAGCTCCATGGGCCCAACCCGTAGGGGCCCTGACCCAGCTACAGGGGCCCTACCTATGAGGGCCCTGAACCCAGCTCCTGCCGCCCCACCCGTGTGGGCTCTGACCCCAGCTGCAGGGGCCTAACCCGTGGGCTCCCTCACCCCAGCTCCAGGGGCCCAACCCGTGGGGACCATGACCCCAGCTCCAGTAGCCCAACCCGTGCGGGTCCTAACCCCTGCTCCACAGGCCCCACCCGTGCGGACCCTGACCCCAGTTTCAGGTGCCCCACCCGTTGGGGCCCTCATCCCAGCCCCAGGGGCCCAACCCATGCGGGCCCTGACCCCAGCTCCAGGGTCCCAACCCGTGCGGGCCGTGACCCAAGCTCCAGACCCCACCCATGTTGGTCCTAACCCCACCTCCACGGGCCCAACCCGTCTTAGCCCTGACCCCGGCTACAGGGGCCCAGCCCATGCCAGCCCTCACCCCAGCTCCATGGGCACACCTCGTGGTGGCCCTGACCCCATCTCCAGGGGCCCAACCCGCTTTGGCCCTGACCCCAGCTCTACGGGCCCAACCTGTGCGGCCCCGACCCCAGATCCACTGGCCCAACCTGTGCGGGCCCTGATCCCAGCTCCAGGCGCCGAACTCGTGGGGGCCCTGACCCCAGCTCCAGGGGCCTCAATCATGCGGGCCCTGACCCCAGCTCCAGGGGCCCAACCCGTGCGGGCCCAGACCCCAGCTCCAGGTGCCCAATCCATGGGGGCCCTGACCCCAGCTCCAGAGCCTCAACCCGTACGGGTCCTCACCGCAGCTCCAGGGGCCCCTCCCGTGGCGGCCCTGACTCCAGCTCCAGGGGTCCAACCCGTGGGGGCCCTTACCCCAGTTCCAGGGGCCCAACCCGTACGGGCCGTGACCCCAGCTCCAGGGGCCCAACCCATGCGGGCCCTGCCCCCAGCTCCAGGGGCCCAACCCGTGCGGGCCCTGCCCCCAGCTCCAGATGCCCCACCCGTGGGGGCCCTCACCCCATCTCCAGGGTCCCAATCCGCTTGAGCCCTGACCACAGGTCCAGTTTCCCAACCCGTACGGGCCCTGACCCTATATCCACCAGCCTAACTTGTGCGGGCCCTGTCCCCAGCTCCAGGCGCCCAACTCGTGGGGGCCCTGACCACAGCTCCAGGGTCCAAACCCTTGCGGGCCCTGACCCCAGGTCCAGGGGCCCCACCCGTAGGGGCCCTGACCCCAGCTCCAGAGGCCCCAATCGTGCCTGCTCTGACCCCAGCTCCAAGGGCCCAACCCGTGGGGGCCCAGACCCCAGCTCCAGGTGCCCAATCCATGGGGGCCCTGACCCCAGCTCCAGAGCCCCAACCCGTGCGGGTCCTGACCCCAGCTCCAGGTGCCCCTCCCCTGGCGGCCCTGACCCCAGTTCCAGGGGCCCAACCCATGCGGGTCCTGACTCCAGCTCCAGGAGCCCCACCAGTGCAGGCCCTGACCCCAGCTCCAGGGGTCCGACCCGTGCGGGCCGTGACCCCAGCTCCAGGGGCCCTACCCGTGTTGGCCCTGACCCCAGGTCCAGGGGCCCAACTTTCGGGACCCAGACCCCAGCTCCGGGGGCTCAACCCGTGCAGGCCCTGACCCCAGCTGCATGGGTCCAACCCGTAGGAGTTCTTATCCAGCTACAGGGGCCCAACCCATGCGGGCCCTGACCCCAGCTCCAGGGACCCAACCCGTGCGGGCCGTGACCCAAGCGCCAGGGGCCCCACCCATGTTCGTCCTAACCGCACCTCCAGGGGCCCAACCTGTGGGGACCCTGACCCCAGCTCCACGGGCCCAACCCGTCTTGGCCCTGACCCCAGCTACAGGGGCCCAGCCCATGCCGGCCCTCACCCCAGCTCCATGGGCCCACCTCGTGGTGGCCCTGACCCCATCTCCAGGGGCCCAACCCGCTTTGGCCCTGACCCCAGCTCTACGGGCCCAACCCGTGCGGCCCCGACCCCAGATCCACCGGCCCAACCCGTGCGGGCCCTGATCCCAGCTCCAGGCGCCGAACTCGTGGGGGCCCTGACCCCAGCTCCAGGGGCCCCAATCATGCGGGCCCTGACCCCAGCTCCAGGGGCCCAACCCGTGCGGGCCCAGACCCCAGCTCCAGGTGCCCAATCCATGGGGGCCCTGACCCCAGCTCCAGAGCCTCAACCCGTACGGGTCCTCACCGCAGCTCCAGGGGCCCCTCCCGTGGCGGCCCTGACCCCAGCTCCAGGGGCCGAATCAGTGCCGGCCCTGACTCCAGCTCTAGGGCTCCAACCCGTGGGGGCCCTTTCCCCAGTTCCAGGGGCCTAACCCGTACGGACCGTGACCCCAGCTCCAGGGGCCCAACCCATGCGGGCCCTGACCCCACCTCCAGGGGCCCAACCCGTGCGGGCCCTGACCCCAGCTCCAGATGCCCCACCCGTGGGGGCCCTCACCCCATCTCCAGGGTCCCAATCCGCTTGAGCCCTGACCACAGCTCCAGTTTCCCAACCCGTGCGGGCCCTGACCCCAGATCCACCAGCCCAACTCGTGCGGGCCCTGTCCCCAGCTCCAAGCGCCCAACTCGTGGGGGCCCTTACCACAGCTCTAGGGTCCAAACCCGTGCGGGCCCTGACCCCAGGTCCAGGGGCCCCACCCGTAGGGGCCCTGACCCCAGCTCCAGAGGCCCCAATCGTGCCTGCTCTGACCCCAGCTCCAAGGGCCCAACCCGTATGGGCCGTGACCCGAGCTCCAAGGGCCCAACCCGTGTGGGCCCAGACCCCAGCTCCAGGTGCCCAATCCATGGGGGCCCTGACCCCAGTTCCAGAGCCCCAACCCCGTGCGGGTCCTGACCCCAGCTCCAGGTGCCCCTCCCGTGGCGGCCCTGACCCCAGTTCCAGGGGCCCAACCCATGCGGGTCCTGACTCCAGCTCCAGGAGCCCCACCAGTGCAGGCCCTGACCCCAGCTCCAGGGGTCCGACCCTTGCGGGCCCTTACCCCAGATGCAAGGGCCCAACCCGTATGGGCCGTGACCCGAGCTCCAGGGGCCCAACCCGCGGGGACCCTGACCCAAGCTCCAGGGGCCCAACCCGTGCGGGCCCTAACCCCAGCTCCAGGGGCCCCATCCGCGTTGGCTCTGACCCTAGCTCCAGGGGCTTAATCCGCGCAGGCCCTGACCCCAGCTCCAGGGCCCCCACCCTTGCGGGCCCTGACCCCAGCTCCAGGGCCCCCACCCTTGCGGGCCCTTACCCCATCTCCAGGGGCTCACCCCGTGCGGGCCCTGTAACCGGCTCCAGGTGCCGAACTCGTGTGGGCCCTGACCCCAGCCTCAAGGGCCCAACACGTGGGGGACCTGACCACAGCTCCAGGGGCGACAACCGTGGGGGCCCTGACCCCAGCTCCAAAGGTCCAACCCGTACGGGCCGTGACCGCAGCTCCAGGGGCCCTACTCGTGTTGGCCCTGCCCCCAGGTCCAGGGGCCCAACTTTCGGGACCCAGACCCCAGCTCCGGGGGCTCAACCCGTGCAGGCCTTGACCCCAGCTGCATGGGTCCAACCCGTAGGAGTTCTAATCCAGCTCCAGGGGCACAACTTATGCGAACCCTGACCCCAGCTCCTGCGGCCCCACCCGTGTGGGCCCGGTCCCCAGCTCCATGCGCCGAACTCGTCGAAGCCCTGATCCGAGCTCCAGTGGCCCAACCCGTGCGGCCATAACCCCAGCTCCAGAAGCCCCACCAGTGCGGGCCCTGACCCTAGCTCCACGGCCCCAAGCCGTGCGGGCCATGACCCCAGCTATAGGCGCCGAACTCGTGGGGTCCTGACCCCAGCTCCAGTGGCCTAACCCGTGCGGGCCCTAACCCCAGTTCTAGGGGCCCCACCAGTACGGGCCCTGACCACAGCTCCAGACGCTGAGCTCGTGGGGGCCCTGACCCCAACCTCAAGGGCCCAACCCGTCGGGGCCCTGACCGCAGCTCCAGGGGCCCCACCCGTGGGGTCCTGACCCCAGCTCCAGGGGCCCCTATCGTGCGGGCCCTGACCCCAGCTACAAGGGCCCAACCCGTGGGGGCCCTGACAACAGCTCCAGGGGCCAAAACCGGGCGGGCCCTGACCCCAGCTCCAGGAGCCCAACCCGTGGGGGCCCTAACCCCAGCTCCAGGAGCCCAGCCCATGCCAGCCCTACCCCCAGCTCCAGGGGCTGAAATCATGGGGGCCCTGACCAAAGCTCCAGGGGCCACACCCGTGGGGGCCCTGTCCCCAGCTCCAGGGGCTGAAATCATGGGGGCCCTGACCCCAGCTCCAGGGGCCAAACCCGTGGCGGCCTTGACCCCAGCTCCAGGGGCCCTACCCGTACCGGCCCTGACCCCAGCTCCAGGGGCCAAACCCGTGGGGGCCTTGATCCCAGCTACAAGGACCCAACCCGTGGGGATCCTGACCACAGCTCCAGGGGCCTAACCCGTGAGGGCCCTGACCCCAGCTCCAGGGGCACAATCCGTTTGGCCCAGACCCCAGCTCCAGGGACCCAGCCCATGCCGGCCCTGCCCCCAGCTCCAGGGGCCGAAATCGTGGGGGCACTTACCCCAGCTCCAGGGGCCCAACCCGTGGGGGCCTGACCCCAGTTCCAGGGGCCCAACCCATGGGGGCCATGACCCCAGTTCCAGTGGCCCAACCCGTGCACGCCTTAACCCCCGGTCCAGAGGCCCCACCGATGCGGGCCCTGACCCCAGCTCCAGGGGCCTCACCCGTGGGAGCCCTGACCCCAGCTCCAGGGGCCCAACCCGTTTGAGTCCTGAACACAGCTCCAGGGGCCGAACCCGTGGGGGCCTTGACCCCCGCTCCAGGGGCCCAACGCGTGGGGGCCATAACCCCAGCTCGAAGTGCCCAACCAGTTTGGGCCCTAACCCCAGCTCCAGGGGCTCCACAAGTGCTTGCCCTGACCCCAGCTAAACGGGCCAAACCCATGGGGGCTATGACCCCAGCTCAAGGTCCCCAACCCGTGCGGGCCCTGACCCCAGCTACAAGCGCCGAACTCATGGGGGCCCTTACCCCAGCTCGAGGGGACCAACCCCTGTTGGTCCTCACCCCAGCTCCAGGGGCCCAACCTGTAGGCGCCCTGACCCCAGCTCCAGGGCCCAAACCCGTGGGGGGACTGACCGCAGCTACAGGGGCCCAGTCCGTGCGGGCCCTGACCACAGCTCCAGGGGCCCAACCCGTGGTGGCCCTGACCCCAGCTCCAGGTGCCCAACCCCTGCGGGCCACGACCCCAGCTCCAGGGGCCCAACCCGTGGGGACCCTGACCCCAGCTGCAGTTGCCCAACCCGTAGGGGCCCTGACCCCAGCTCCAGGGGTCCGACCTGTGTGGGCCCTTACCCCAGCTCCAGGGGCCTAACCCGTGGGGGTCCAGATCCCAGCACCAGGGGCCACACCCGTGGGGTCGCTGACCCGAGCTCCAGGGGCCCAACCCGCGGGGACCCTGATCCCAGCTACAGGGCCCCCACCCGTAGGGGCCCTGACCCTAGGTCCAGGGTCCCAACCTATGCGGGCTCTGACCCCATCTCCTGCGGCCCCACCCGTGAGGGCCCTGACCCCAGCTCCAGGAGCCCAACCCGTGCGGGCCATGACCCCAGCTCCAGGGGCTGCACCCGTGCGGACCCTGACCCCAGCTCCAGAGGCCACACCCATGGGGTTACTGACCCAGCTCCAGGGGCACAACCCGTGCGGACCCTGACCCCAGCTCCAGGTTCCACGCCCGTAGGGGCCCTGACCCCAGCTCCAGGGGCCCCACCCATGCAAACCTTAATCCCAGCTCCAGAGACCCAAGAGGTGCGGGCTCTGACCCCAGCTCCAGGGACCCCACCCATGCGCGGCTTGATCCCAGCTCCAGGTGCTTAACTTGTGGGGGCCCTGACCCCAGCTCCAGGGGCCTCACCCGTGGGGGCCGTTACCCAACCTCCAGTGGCCCAACCAGTGCGGGCCATGACCCCAGCTACAGGGGCCCCACCCGTGAGGGCCTTGACCCCATCTCCAGGGGTCCAACCCGTGGGGGCCATGACCCCAGTTCCAGTGGCCCAACCCGTGCACTCCTTAACCCCCGGTCCAGAGGCCCCACCCATGCGGGCCCTGACCCCAGCTACAGGGGCCCCACCCGTGAGGGCCTTGACCCCATCTCCAGGGGTCCAACCCGTGGGGGCCATGACCCCAGTTCCAGTGGCCCAACCCGTGCACTCCTTAACCCCCGGTCCAGAGGCCCCACCCATGCGGGCCCTCAACCCCTGCTCCAGGGGCCCAAAATCTCAGGGCCCCAACCATAGCTCCAGGGGCCCAACCCCTGGAGGCCTCAACCCCAGCTCCAGGGGCCCAACTCCTGGGGGCCTGAACCGTAGGTCCAGAGGCCCAACCCGTTGGGGCTCCAACCCCAGCAATAGGGGCTCAATCCCTGGGGGTCCGAACCTTAGCTCCAGGGACCCATCCCCTGGTGGCCCCAACCCCAGCTCCAGGGGCCCAACCAATGGGGCCCAAACCGTAGCTCTAGGGACCCAACCCCTGGGGGCCCCAACCCCAGCCCCTGGGGGCCCTAACTCCAGCTCCAGGGGCGCAGCCCCTGGGGGCCCCAACCGTAGCTCTAGGGGCCCAACCACTGGGGCCCAAACCGTAGCTCCAGGGGCCCAACCCCTGATAGCCCCAGCCCCAGCAATAGGGCCCCAGACCCTGGGGGCCCCAACTGCAGCTCCATGGGCCCAACCCCCCTGGAACTATGGTTGGGGCCCCCAGGGTCTGGGCCCCTGGAGCTTTGGTTGGGGCACCCAGGGGCCCACAGGGGTTGGGCGCCTGGAGCTACGGTTGGGGTCCCCAGGGGTTCGGCCCGTATTGCTGAGGTTGGGGCCCCCAGGGGTTGGGCCCCTGGAGCTACGGTTGCAGCCGCCAGGGGTTCGGCCCCTAGAGCTGGGGTTGTGGCCCCCAGGGGTTGGGCACCTATTGCTGGGGTTTGGGACGCCAGGGGTTGGGCCCCTGGAGCTACGGTTGGGGTCCCGAAAGGTTGGGTCCCTGGAGCTGGAGGAATCACGGCCAGCTGCTGTGGGGGATAGACCGGAGAATCGCATTGTCACCAGGAAAAGGCAAGTCTACGTGATTGGATACTCTCTACTGAGAAGAGTAGACAGGCCTGTAACTAGACCGGATCGGGAGAACAGAAGAGTGTGCTGTCTGCCGGGGGCTAAGATACAGGATGTGGACTTGAGCCTGAATACGATCTTAGCGGGAGCGGGAAAAAATCCGTTGATTATCCTTCATGTGGGAACGAACGATACAGCTAGTTACTCACTGGACTGTATCAAGGAGGACTATTTTAGACTGGGGAAGAGGCTTAAAGACATCGAGGCTCAGGTGATCTTCAGTGGGATTTTGCCGGTTCCTAGAGCGGGGCGACGAAGGAGGGACAAGATTATGGCGATCAACAGATGGCTCAGGGAGTGGTGTTATAAGGAGGGCTTTGGGATGTACGGTCACTGGGACGCATTTACGGATAGACAACTGTTTGCTCAGGATGGACTTCATCTCAGCAAGGAGGGAAATAGGATTCTAGGATGGAGGCTCGCCGACCTCATCAAGAGGGCTTTAAACTAGAAAGTTGGGGGAGATGGTTGGGAAATGTTCGGGAGATCTCCACACCAGAACATAACCTGGAGAGGGAAGTAAACAAAGTGAGCGGGGATACCCTTGCGGCCCCAAGATTTGATCCAAGGAGGAATAGTGGAGTAGAAACCAGAGTAACGGGTGATGCTGGTGGCAGACAGTTTGTGCACGACGGGGGAAAGAATGTCACTGACGCCAAACGCCGAAAATTAAAAGGTTTGTACACTAATGCGAGGAGCCTAGGTAACAAGATGGAGGAACTGGAGTTACTCGTGCAGGAAGTGAAGCCGGATATTATAGGGATTACCGAAACCTGGTGGAATAGTACTCATGACTGGAGCACGGGTATTGAAGGCTATGTGCTGTTCAGAAAAGACAGGAAGAAAGGCAAAGGTGGGGGAGTAGCCTTGTACATCAATGATGAAATTAAATGTAGCGAAATAAGATGCGATGGAATGGATAAGACGGAGTCCGTCTGAGCAAAAATCACGCTGGGTAAAAAAGCAACTAGAGCTTCCCCTGAGATAGTGCTTGGGGTGTGCTACAGACCGCCGGGATCGGATTGGGATATGGATAGAGACCTCTTTAATGTCTTTAATGAAGTAAACACAAAGGGGAAATGTGTGATTATGGGGGACTTCAACTTCCTGGATATAGACTGGAGGACGAGTACTTGCACGAATAATAGGGGTCAGATTTTTCTGGATGTGATAGCGGATGGATTTCTTCATCAAGTAGTTGAAGCACCTACGAGAGGGGATGCCATTTTAGACTTGGTGTTGGTGAGCAGTGAGGACCTCGTAGAAGAAATGGTGGTAGGGGACAACCTTGGTTCGAGTGATCATGAGCTGATTCAGTTCAAACTAGATGGAAGGATAAACAAATGTAGATCTGCGATTAGGGTTTTTGACTTCTCGAGGGCTAATTTTAAAGAGTTAAGGAAATTAGTTAGGGAAGTGGATTGGACGGAGGAATTAGTGGATTTAAATGTGGAGGAGGCCTGGAATTACTTTAAGTCACAGCTGCGGAGACTGTCGGAAGCCTGCATCCCGAGAAAGGGGAAAAGAACCATGGGCAGGAGTTGCAGGCCAAACTGGATGAGCAAGCAACTCAGAGAGGGGATTAGACAAAAGCAGAAAGCTTACAGGGAGTGGAAGGAAGGCAGGATCAGTAAAGAAAGCTACCTTGCTGAGGTCAGAACATGTAGGGATAAAGTGAGGAAGGCTAAAAGCCGCATTGAACTGGAACTTGCAAAGGGAATCAAAACCAATAGTAAAAGGTTCTACAGCCACATAAAGAAGAAGAAAACAAAGAAAGAAGAAGTGGGGCCGCTATACACTGAGGATGGAATGGAGGTTAAGGATAACCTAGGCATGGCCCAACATCTAAACAAGTACTTTGCCTCGGTTTTTAATAAGACTAGTGAGGAACCTTGCGATGATGGAGGGATGATAAACGGGAATGTGGATATGGAAGTGGATATTACTGCAACTGAGGTAGAGGCCGTACTTGAACAGCTCGATGGGTCGAAGTCGGAGGGCCCGGACAATCTCCACCCGAGGATATTAAAGGAACTGGCGCGTGAAATTGCGAGCCCGTTAGCGAGAATTTTTAAGCAATCGATAATCTCGGGGGTTGTGCCGTATGACTGGAGGATTGCTAATGTAGTTCCTATTTTTAAGAAAGGGAAAAAGAGTGATCCGGGTAATTATAGGCCTGTTAGCTTGACGTCTGTAGTATGTAAGGTCTTGGAAAAAATTTTAAGGGAGAAAGTAGTTAAGGACATAGAGGTCAATGGTAATTGGGACGAATTGCAACACGGATTTACTAAAGGTAGATCGTGCCAAACCAATCTGATCTCCTTCTTTGAGAAGGTGACGGATTACTTAGATAAAGGAAATGCGGTAGATATAATTTACCTAGATTTCAGTAAGGCGTTCGACACGGTTCCGCACGGGGAGCTGTTAGTTAAATTGGAAAAGCTGGGAGTGAATATGAAAGTTGTAAGGTGGATAAGGAACTGGTTAAAGGGGAGACTCCAGAGGGTCGTATTGAAAGGTGAACTGTCGGACTGGAAGGAGGTCACCAGTGGAGTCCCTCAAGGATCGGTTTTGGGACCGATCTTATTTAACCTTTTTATTACTGACCTTGGCACAAAGAGCGGGAATGTGCTAATAAAGTTTGCGGATGACACGAAGCTGGGGGGTATTGCTAACACGGAGAAGGACAGGGATACTATTCAGGAAGATCTGAACCACCTTGTAAACTGGAGTAATAGAAATAGGATGAAATACAATAGTGAAAAGTGCAAGGTCATGCATTTAGGAATTAATAATAAGAATTTTGGATATACGTTGGGGGCGCATCAGTTGGAAGCGACGGAGGAAGAGAAGGACCTTGGGGTACTGGTTGATAGCAGGATGACTATGAGTCGCCAATGTGATACGGCTGTTAAAAAAGCAAATGCGATTTTGGGATGCATCAGGCGGGGTATCTCCTGCAAGGATAAGGAGGTGTTAGTACCGTTGTATACGGCGTTGGTGAGACCCCATCTGGAATACTGTGTGCAGTTCTGGTGTCCCATGTTCAAGAAGGATGAATTCAAACTGGAACAGGTTCAGAGACGGGCTACGAGGATGATCCGAGGAATGGAAAAACTGCCTTATGAAAGGAGACTCAAAGAGCTTGGCTTGTTTAGCCTGGCCAAAAGAAGGCTGAGGGGGGATATGCTCGCCCTATATAAATATATCAAGGGGGTTAACGTTAGGGAGGGAGAGGAATTATTTAAGTTTAGTACTAATGTAGCCACGAGGACGAATGGGTATAAACTGGATATTAGGAAGTTTAGACTTGAAATTAGACGAAGGTTTCTGACCATTAGGGGAGTGAAGTTCTGGAATAGCCTTCCGAGGGAAGTAGTAGGGGCAAAAGACTTTCCTGGCTTTAAGACAAAGCTTGATAAGTATATGGAGGGGATGTTATGATAGGATCGTTAATTTGGGCAATTGATCTTGAATTACCACCAGACAGGTCTGCTCAGTGGTCTGCGGGGAGATGTTGCATGCGATGGGTACTGAGTTGCTGCGGAGAACTCCTTCTTGGGTCCTGGCTGGTGACTCTTGCCCACATGCTCAGGGTTTAGCTGAGCGCCATATTTGGGGTCGGGAAGGAATTTTCCTCCAGGGCGGATTGGCAGGTGCCCTGGAGGTTTTTCGCCTTCCCCTGCAGCGTGGGGCACGGGTCACTTGATGGTGGTGTCTCTGCAGCTTGAGGTCTTCAAACCATTTTTGAGGATTTCAATAACTCGGTCCTGGGATAGGGGTTGTATAAAATTGGATGGGTGGGGTTCTGTGGCCTGCCTTGTGCAGGAGGTCAGACTAGATGATCAGATTGGTCCCTTCTGACCTATGAGTCTATGAGTCTATAAGTCTATGAGCTGAGGTTTGGGCCCGCAGGGGTTGGGACCCTGGAGATGGGATTGGGGCCCCCAGGGGTTGGGTCCCTTGAGCTGGGGTTTTGGCCCCCAGGGGTTGGGCCCCTGGAGCTACGGTTGGGGCCCCCAGGGCTTGGGCCCTGGAGCTGGGGTTGAAGACCCCAGGGGTTGGGCCCCTGGAGCTGAGTTTAGGGCCCCAGGGGTTGGACCCTTGAAACTACGGTTGGGACCACAGGGGTTGGGCCCCTGGAGCTGGGGTTGGGGCCCCCAGGGTTTGGCCCCTATAGGTGGGGTTGGGACCCCCAGGCGTTAGGCCCCTGGAGCTACGGTTGGGGCCCCTAGAGGTTGGGCCCCTATTCCTGGGGTTGGGCCCCCCAGGGTTCGGGCCTCTGAAGCTACTGTTGGGGTCCTCAGGGGTTGGGGACCTGGAGCTGAGGTTGGGCCCCCCAGGGGTTGGGCCCCTATTGCTGGGGTTGGGGCCCCCATAGGTTGGGCCTCTAGAGCTGGGATTGGGGCCCCCAGGTATTGGGCCCCTGGAGCTGGGGTTGGGACCCCCACGGGTTGGGCCACTGGAGCTAGGGTCAGGGACCCCACGAGTTCGGTGCCTGTAGCTGGGGTTTGGGCCTGAAAGGGTTGAGGCCCTGGAGCTAGGGTCAGGGCCTCCACGGGTGGGGCCCCTGGAGCTGGGATCAGGGCCACCACGGGTTGGGCCCCTGGAGCTTGGGTCAGGGACCCCAAGGGTGGGGCCCGTGGAGCTGGGGTCATGGACCGCTCGGGTTGGGCCCTTGGAGCTGCTGTCAGGGCCCCCACGGTTAGGGTCCCTGGAGCTGGGGTCAGGGCCCGCACGGGTACGGCCCCTGGAACTGGGGTCAGGGCCCCCACGGGTGTGGCCCCTGGAGCTGGGGTCAGGGACCCCACGATTTCGGCCCCTGGAGCTGGAGTCAGGGCCCGCACGGGTAGGACCCCTGGAGCTGCGGTCAGGGCCCCCTCGGGTGTGGCCCCTGGAGCTAGGGTCAGGGACCCCACGATTTCGGCCCCTGGAGCTGGGGGCAGGGCCGGCATGGGCTGGACCCCTCGAGCTCGGGTCAGGTCCCGCACGGGTTCGGCCCCTGGAGCTGTGGTCAGGGTCCGCACGGGTTGGGCCTCTGGAGCTGGGGTCAGGGCCTGCACGATTGGGACCCCTGGAGCTGGGTTCAGGGCCCCACGGGTGGGGCCCCTCGAGCTAAGGTCAGGGCCCCCACGTGTTGGGTCCTTGAGGTTGGGGCCAGTGCCCCCACGAGTTCGGCGCCTGGAGCTGGGATCAGGGCCAAAACTGATGGAGCCTCTGGAGCTGGGGTTAGGGCCCGCACGGGTTGGGCCACTGGAGCTGGGGTCAGGGCCCTCACGAGTTCGGCGCTTGTAGCTGGGGTCAGGGTCCGCACGGGTTGGGGCCCTTGAGCTGGGGTCAGGGCCCCCACGGGTTGGGCCCGTGGAGCTGGGGTCACGGCAAGCACTTGTGGAGCCTCTGGAGCTGGGGTTAGGGCCCAAACGGGTTGGGCCCCTGGAGCTGGGGTTATGGCCCCCACGCGTTGGGCCCCTGGAGCTGGGGTCAAGGCCCCCACGGGTTGGGCCCCTGGAGCTGGGGTCAGGGCCCGCACGGGTTGGGCCCCTGGAGCTGGGGTCAGGGCACCCACGGGTAGGGCCCCTGGAGCTGGGGTCAGGGCCCGCATGGGTGGGGCCTCTGGACCGGGGGTTAAGGAGTGCACGGGTTGGGCCACTGGAACTGGGGTCATGGCCCCCACGGGTTGGACCCCTGGAGATGGGGTCAAGGCCCTCACGGGTGGGGCCCCTGTAGCTGGGGTCATGGCCCGCACTGGTTGGGCCACTGGAAGTTGGGTAACGGCCCCCACGGGTGAGGCCCCTGGAGCTGGGGTCAGGGCCCCCACAAGTTAAGCGCCTGGAGCTGGGATCAAGCCGCGCATGGGTGGGGTCCCTGGAGCTGGGGTCAGAGCCCGCACCTCTTGGGACTCTGGAGCTGGGATTAAGGCTTGCATGGGTGGGGCCCCTGGAGCTGGGGTCAGGGCCTACACAGGGTTGGGCCCTGGAGCTGGGGTCAGGGCGCCTACAGGTTGGGCCCCTGGAACTGGGGTCAGGGCCGCCACGGGAGGGGCACCTGGAGCTGGGGTCAGGAGCCGCACGGGGTTGGGGCTCTGGAGCTGGGGTCAGGGCCCCCATGGATTGGGCACCTGGAGCTGGGGTCTGGGCCCCCACGGGTTGGGCCCTTGGAGCTGGGGTCAGGGCCGCCACGGGAGGGGCACCTGGAGCTGGGGTCAGGACACGCACGGGGTTGGGGCTCTGGAGCTGGGGTCAGGGCCCCCATGGTTTGGGCCCCTGGAGCTTGGGTCAGGGTCCCCGCGGGTTGGGCCCCTGGAGCTCGGGTCACGGCCCGTACGGGTTGGGCCCCTGCAGCTGGGGTCAGGGCCTGCACTGGTGGGGCTCCTGGAGCTGGAGTCAGGACCCGTAGGGGTTGGGCCCCTGGAACTGGGGTCAGGGCCGCCATGGGAGGGGCACCTGGAGCTGGGGTCAGGACCCGCACGGGTTGGGGCTCTGGAGCTGGGGTCAGGGCCCCCATGGATTGGGCACCTGGAGCTGGGGTCTGGGCCCCCACGGGTTGGGCCCTTGGAGCTGGGGTCAGAGCAGGCACGATTGGGGCCTCTGGAGCTGGGGTCAGGGCCCCTACGGGTGGGGCCCCTGGACCTGGGGTCAGGGCCCGCACGGGTTTGGACCCTGGAGCTGTGGTCAGGGCCCGCATGAGTTGGGCTGGTGGATCTGGGGTCAGGGCCCGCACGGGTTGGGAAACTGGAGCTGTGGTCAGGGCTCAAGTGGATTGGGACCCTGGAGATGGGGTGAGGGCCCCCACGGGTGGGGCATCTGGAACTGGGTTCAGGGCCCGCACGGGTTGGGCCCCTGGAGCTGGGGTCAGGGCCCGCATGGGTTGGGCCCCTGGAGCTGGGGTCACGGCCCCTACGGGTTGGGCCCCTGGAACTGGGGTAAGGGCCCCCACGGGTTTGACCCCTAGAGCTGGAGTCAGGGCCGGCACTGATTCGGCTCCTGGAGCTGGGGTCAGGGCCGCCACGGGAGGGGCCCCTGGAGCTGCGGTGAGGACCCGTACGGGTTGAGGCTCTGGAGCTGGGATCAGGGCCCCCATGGATTGGGCACCTGGAGCTGGGGTCTGGGCCCTTCCGGGTTGGGCCCCTGGAGCTGGGGTCAGGGCCCGCATGATTGGGGCCCCTGGAGCTGGGGTCAGGGCCCCCACGAGTTCGGCGCCTGGAGCTGGGATCAGGGCCCGCACGGGTTGGGCCGGTGGATCTGGAGTCCGGGCCGCACGGGTTGGGCCCCTGGAGATGGGGTCAGGGCCACCACGAGGTGGGCCCATGGAGCTGGGGTCAGGGCTAAGACGGGTTGGGCCCGTGGAGCTGGGGTCAGGGTCCCCAGAGGTTGGGCCCCTGGAGGTGGGGTTAGGACCAACATTGGTGGGGCCCCTGGAGCTTGGGTTACGGCCCACACGGGTTGGGCCCCTGGAGCTGGGGTCAGGGCCCGCATGGGTTGGGCCCCTGGGGCTGGGGTGAGGGCCCCAACGGGTGGGGCACCTGGAACTGGGGTCAGGGTCCGCACGGGTGAGGCCTGTGGAGCAGGGGTTAGGATTCGCACGGGTTCGGCTACTGGAGCTGGGGTCATAGTCCCCACGGGTTGGGCCCCTGGAGCTGGGGTGAGGGAGCCCACGGGTTGGGCCCCTGCAGCTGGGGTCAGAGCCCACACGGGTGGGGAGGCAGGAGCTGGGTTCAAGGCCCTCATAGGTAGGGCCCCTGTAGCTGGGTCAGGGCCCCTACGGGTTGGGCCCATGGAGCTGGAGTCATGGCCCCCACTCGTTGGGCCCCCAGAGCTGGGGTCTGGGCCCCCAAGTTTGGGCCCCTGGAGGTGGGGTCTGGGCCCGCATGGGTGGGGTCCGTGGAGCTGGGGTTAGGGCCCGAACATGTTAGACCCCTGGAGCTGCGGTCAGGGAACGCAAGGGTTGGACCCCTGGAGCTAGGGTCAGTGCCCCCACGGGTGGGGCCCCTGAAGCTGGGGTCAGGGCCCGCATGGGTTTGGACCCTGGAGCTGTGTTCAGGGCCCCCACGAGTTCGGCGCCTGGAGCTGGGGACAGGGCTCGCAGGAGTTGGGCCGCTGGTGCTGGGGTCAGGACCCACACATGTGGGGCCCCTGGAGCTGGGGTCAGGGGTCGCTCGGGTTGGGCCCCTGGAGCTGGGGTAAGGGCCCGCACCTGTTGTGCCCCTGGAACTGGAATCAAGCCCTGCACTGGTTGGGCCCCTGGAGCTGGGTTTAGGGCCCCTACAGGTGGGGCCCATGGAGCTGGGGTCAGGGCCCCCACGGGTTGGGCCCCTGGAGCTGGGGTTAGGGCCAACACGGGTGGGGCCCCTGGAGCTTGGGTCACGGCCCGCACGGGTTGGGTCCCTGGAGCTGGGGTCAGGGACCCCACGGGTGTGGCCCCTGGAGCTCGGGTCAGGACCCACACGCTTTGTGCCCCAGGAGCTGGGGTCAGGGCCCACATGGATTGGGCCCCTGGAGCTGTGGTCAGGGCCCGCACGGGTTGGGTCCCTGGAGCTGGGGTCAGGGTGTCCGCGGGATGGGCTCCTGGAGCTCGGGTCACGGCCCGTACGAGTTGGGCCCCTGGAGCTGGGGTAAGGGCCCCCACGGGTTGGATCCCTGGAGCTGGAGTCAGGGCCGGCACTGGTGGGGTCCCTGGAGCTGGGGTCAGGGCCGCCATGGGTGGGGCACCTGGAACTGGGGTCAGGGCCCGCACGGGTTGGGCCCCTGCAGCTGCGGTCAGGACCCGTATGGGTTGGGGCTCTGGAGCTGGGGTCAGGGCCCCCATGGATTGGGCCCCTGGAACTGGGGTGAGGGCCCCCACGGGTGGGGCACCTGGAACTGGGGTCAGGTCCCACACGGGTTCGGCCCCTGGAGCTGCGGTCAGGACCCGTATGGGTTGGGGCTCTGGAGCTGGGGTCAGGGCCCCCACGGGTTGGGCCCCTGGAGCTGGGGTTACGGCCAACACGAGTGGGGCCCCTGGAGCTTGGGTCACGGCCCGCACGGGTTGGGTCCCTGGAGCTGGGGTCAGGGACCCCACGGGTGTGGCCCCTGGAGCTCGGGTCAGGACCCACACGCTTTGTGCCCCAGGAGCTGGGGTCAGGGCCCACATGGGTTGGGCCCCTGGAGCTGTGGTCAGAGCCCGCACGGGTTGGGTCCCTGGAGCTGGGGTCAGGGTGTCCGCGGGATGGGCTCCTGGAGCTCGGGTCACGGCCCGTACGGGTTGGGCCCCTGGAGCTGGGGTAAGGGCCCCCACGGGTTGGATCCCTGGAGCTGGAGTCAGGGCCGGCACTGGTGGGGCCCCTGGAGCTGGGGTCAGGGCCGCCACGGGTGGGGCACCTGGAACTGGGGTCAGGGCCCGCACGGGTTGGGCTCCTGGAGCTGCGGTCAGGACCCATATGGGTTGGGGCTCTGGAGCTGGGGTCAGGGTCCCCATGGATTGGTCCCCTGGAGCTGGGGTGTGGGCCCCTACTGGTGGGGCACTTGGAACTGGGGTCAGGGCCCACACGGGTTGGGCCCCTGGAGCTGCGGTCAGGACCCGTATGGGTTGGGGCTCTGGAGCTGGGGTCAGGGCCCCCATGGATTGGACACCTGGAGCTGGGGTCTGGGCCCGCACGGGTTGGGCCCCTGGCGCTGGGGTCGGGGCCCGCATGATTGGGGTCTCTGGAGCTGGGGTCAGGGCCCCCACGAGTTCGGCGCCTGGAGCTGGGATCAGGGCCTGCACTGATTGGGTCGGTGGATCTGGGGTTAGGGCCCGCACGGGTTGGGCCCCTGGAACTAGAATCAAGCCCTGCACTGGTTGGGCCCCTGGAGCTGGGTTTAGGGCGCCTACGGGTGGGGCCCATGGAGCTGGGGTCAGGGCCCCCACGGGTTGGGCCCCTGGAGCTTGGGTCACGACCCGCACGGGTTGGGTCCCTGGAGCTGGTGTCAGGGACCCCACGGATGTGGCCACTGGAGCTCGGGTCAGGACCCACACGCTTTGTGCCCCAGGAGCTGGGGTCAGGGCCCGCACGGGTTGAGCCCCTGGCGCTGGGGTCAGGGCCCGCATGATTGGGATCTCTGGAGCTGGGGTTAGGGCCCCCACGAGTTCGGCGCCTGGAGCTGGGATCAGGGCCTGCACTGATTGGGTCGGTGGATCTGGGGTTAGGGCCCGCACAGGTTGGGCCCGTGGAGCTGGGGTCAGGGCCAAAGCGGGTTGGGCCCCTGGAGATGGGGTCAGGGCCCCCACGGGTTGGGCCAATTGAGCTGGGGTGAGGGCCGGCACGGGTTGGGCCCCTGTCGCTGGGGTCAGGGCCAAGACGGGTGGGGCCCCTGAAGCTGGGGTCAGGTTCCTCACAGGTTGGGCCCCTGGAGCTGGGGTTAGGAGCAACACGGGTGGGGCCCCTGGAGCTTGGGTCACGGCCCGCACTGGTTCGGCCCCTGGGGCTGTGGTGAGGACCCCCACGGGTGGGGCACCTGGAACTGGGGTCAGGGCCCGCACGGGTGGGGCCTCTGGAGGAGGGCTTAGGACCCGCACGGGTTGGGCCCCTGTCGCTGGGGTCAGGGCCAAGACGGGTGGGGCCCCTGAAGCTGGGGTCAGGTTCCTCACAGGTTGGGCCCCTGGAGCTGGGGTTAGGAGCAACACGGGTGGGGCCCCTGGAGCTTGGGTCACGGCCCGCACTGGTTCGGCCCCTGAGGCTGTGGTGAGGACCCCCACGGGTGGGGCACCTGGAACTGGGGTCAGGGCCCGCACGGGTGGGGCCTCTGGAGCAGGGCTTAGGACCCGCACGGGTTGGGCTACTGGAGCTGGGGTCATGATCCCCACGGGTTTGGCTCCTGAAGCTGGGGTGAGGGCCCCCACGGGTTGGGCCCTGGAGCTTGGGTCAGGGCCCGCACGGATTGGGCCCCTGGAGCTGGGGTAAGGGCCCGCACGGATTGGGCCCCTGGAGCTGGGGTAAGGGCCCCCACGGGTTGGGCCCTGGGGCTAGTGTCAGGGCCTGCACGGGTGGGGTCCCTGGAGCTGGGGTCAGGGCCCCCACGGGTTGGGCCCTGGAGCTTGGGTCAGGGCCCGCACGGATTGGGCCCCTGGAGCTGGGGTAAGGGCCCCCACGGGTTGGGCCCCTGGAGCTGGGGTGAGAGCCCCCACGGGTGGGTCCCCTAGAACTGGGGTCAGGGTCCGCACGGATGGGGCCGCAGGAGCTGGGGTCAGGGTACGCATAGGTTGGTCCCCTGGAGCTGAGGTCAGGGCCCCTATGGGTGGCGCCCATGGAGCTGGGGTCAGGGCCTGCACGGGTGGGGCCCCTGGAGCTGGGGTCTGGGCCCCCACGGGTTGGGCCCTGGAGCTTGGGTCACGGCCCCCACGGGTTGGGCCCCTGCTGTCAGGGCCCCCACGAGTTCGGCACCTAGAGCGGGGGTCAGGGCCCGCACGGGTTGGGACCCTGGACCTAGGATAAGGGCCCGCACGGGTGGGACCCCTGGAGCTGGGGTCAGGGCCTGCACGGGTGGGGTCCCTGGAGCTGGGGTCTGGGCCCCCACGGGTTGGGCCCTGGAGCTTGGGTCACGGCCCCCACGGGTTGGGCCCCTGCTGTCAGGGCCCCCACGAGTTCGGCACCTAGAGCGGGGGTCAGGGCCCCCACGGGTTGGGCCCCTGGAGCTTGGGTCACGACCCGCACGGGTTGGGTCCCTGGAGCTGGGGTCAGGGACCCCACGGATGTGGCCACTGGAGCTCGGGTCAGGACCCACACGCTTTGTGCCCCAGGAGCTGGGGTCAGGGCCCGCACGGGTTGGGCCCCTGGCGCTGGGGTCAGGGCCCGCATGATTGGGATCTCTGGAGCTGGGGTCAGGGCCCCCACGAGTTCGGCGCCTGGAGCTGGGATCAGGGCCTGCACTGATTGGGTCGGTGGATCTGGGGTTAGGGCCCGCACGGGTTGGGCCCCTGGAACTAGAATCAAGCCCTGCACTGGTTGGGCCCCTGGAGCTGGGTTTAGGGCGCCTACGGGTGGGGCCCATGGAGCTGGGGTCAGGGCCCCCACGGGTTGGGCCCCTGGAGCTTGGGTCACGACCCGCACGGGTTGGGTCCCTGGAGCTGGGGTCAGGGACCCCACGGATGTGGCCACTGGAGCTCGGGTCAGGACCCACACGCTTTGTGCCCCAGGAGCTGGGGTCAAGGCCCGCACGGGTTGGGCCCCTGGCGCTGGGGTCAGGGCCCGCATGATTGGGATCTCTGGAGCTGGGGTCAGGGCCCCCACGAGTTCGGCGCCTGGAGCTGGGATCAGGGCCTGCACTGATTGGGTCGGTGGATCTGGGGTTAGGGCCCGCACAGGTTGGGCCCGTGGAGCTGGGGTCAGGGCCAAAGCGGGTTGGGCCCCTGGAGATGGGGTCAGGGCCCCCACGGGTTGGGCCAATTGAGCTGGGGTGAGGGCCGGCACGGGTTGGGCCCCTGTCGCTGGGGTCAGGGCCAAGACGGGTGGGGCCCCTGAAGCTGGGGTCAGGTTCCTCACAGGTTGGGCCCCTGGAGCTGGGGTTAGGAGCAACACGGGTGGGGCCCCTGGAGCTTGGGTCACGGCCCGCACTGGTTCGGCCCCTGGGGCTGTGGTGAGGACCCCCACGGGTGGGGCACCTGGAACTGGGGTCATGGCCCGCACGGGTGGGGCCTCTGGAGCAGGGCTTAGGACCCGCACGGGTTGGGCTACTGGAGCTGGGGTCATGATCCCCACGGGTTTGGCTCCTGAAGCTGGGGTGAGGGCCCCCACGGGTTGGGCCCTGGAGCTTGGGTCAGGGCCCGCACGGATTGGGCCCCTGGAGCTGGGGTAAGGGCCCGCACGGATTGGGCCCCTGGAGCTGGGGTAAGGGCCCCCACGGGTTGGGCCCTGGGGCTAGTGTCAGGGCCTGCACGGGTGGGGTCCCTGGAGCTGGGGTCAGGGCCCCCACGGGTTGGGCCCTGGAGCTTGGGTCAGGGCCCGCACGGATTGGGCCCCTGGAGCTGGGGTAAGGGCCCCCACGGGTTGGGCCCCTGGAGCTGGGGTGAGAGCCCCCACGGGTGGGTCCCCTAGAACTGGGGTCAGGGTCCGCACGGATGGGGCCGCAGGAGCTGGGGTCAGGGTACGCATAGGTTGGTCCCCTGGAGCTGAGGTCAGGGCCCCTATGGGTGGCGCCCATGGAGCTGGGGTCAGGGCCTGCACGGGTGGGGCCCCTGGAGCTGGGGTCTGGGCCCCCACGGGTTGGGCCCTGGAGCTTGGGTCACGGCCCCCACGGGTTGGGCCCCTGCTGTCAGGGCCCCCACGAGTTCGGCACCTAGAGCGGGGGTCAGGGCCCGCACGGGTTGGGACCCTGGACCTAGGATAAGGGCCCGCACGGGTGGGACCCCTGGAGCTGGGGTCAGGGCCTGCACGGGTGGGGTCCCTGGAGCTGGGGTCTGGGCCCCCACGGGTTGGGCCCTGGAGCTTGGGTCACGGCCCCCACGGGTTGGGCCCCTGCTGTCAGGGCCCCCACGAGTTCGGCACCTAGAGCGGGGGTCAGGGCCCCCACGGGTTGGGCCCCTGGAGCTTGGGTCACGACCTGCACGGGTTGGGTCCCTGGAGCTGGGGTCAGGGACCCCACGGATGTGGCCACTGGAGCTCGGGTCAGGACCCACACGCTTTGTGCCCCAGGAGCTGGGGTCAGGGCCCGCACGGGTTGGGCCCCTGGCGCTGGGGTCAGGGCCCGCATGATTGGGATCTCTGGAGCTGGGGTCAGGGCCCCCACGAGTTCGGCGCCTGGAGCTGGGATCAGGGCCTGCACTGATTGGGTCGGTGGATCTGGGGTTAGGGCCCGCACGGGTTGGGCCCCTGGAACTAGAATCAAGCCCTGCACTGGTTGGGCCCCTGGAGCTGGGTTTAGGGCGCCTACGGGTGGGGCCCATGGAGCTGGGGTCAGGGCCCCCACGGGTTGGGCCCCTGGAGCTTGGGTCACGACCCGCACGGGTTGGGTCCCTGGAGCTGGGGTCAGGGACCCCACGGATGTGGCCACTGGAGCTCGGGTCAGGACCCACACGCTTTGTGCCCCAGGAGCTGGGGTCAAGGCCCGCACGGGTTGGGCCCCTGGCGCTGGGGTCAGGGCCCGCATGATTGGGATCTCTGGAGCTGGGGTCAGGGCCCCCACGAGTTCGGCGCCTGGAGCTGGGATCAGGGCCTGCACTGATTGGGTCGGTGGATCTGGGGTTAGGGCCCGCACAGGTTGGGCCCGTGGAGCTGGGGTCAGGGCCAAAGCGGGTTGGGCCCCTGGAGATGGGGTCAGGGCCCCCACGGGTTGGGCCAATTGAGCTGGGGTGAGGGCCGGCACGGGTTGGGCCCCTGTCGCTGGGGTCAGGGCCAAGACGGGTGGGGCCCCTGAAGCTGGGGTCAGGTTCCTCACAGGTTGGGCCCCTGGAGCTGGGGTTAGGAGCAACACGGGTGGGGCCCCTGGAGCTTGGGTCACGGCCCGCACTGGTTCGGCCCCTGGGGCTGTGGTGAGGACCCCCACGGGTGGGGCACCTGGAACTGGGGTCATGGCCCGCACGGGTGGGGCCTCTGGAGCAGGGCTTAGGACCCGCACGGGTTGGGCTACTGGAGCTGGGGTCATGATCCCCACGGGTTTGGCCCCTGAAGCTGGGGTGAGGGCCCCCACGGGTTGGGCCCTGGAGCTTGGGTCAGGGCCCGCACGGATTGGGCCCCTGGAGCTGGGGTAAGGGCCCGCACGGATTGGGCCCCTGGAGCTGGGGTAAGGGCCCCCACGGGTTGGGCCCTGGGGCTAGTGTCAGGGCCTGCACGGGTGGGGTCCCTGGAGCTGGGGTCAGGGCCCCCACGGGTTGGGCCCTGGAGCTGGGGTCAGGGCCCGCACGGATTGGGCCCCTGGAGCTGGGGTAAGGGCCCCCACGGGTTGGGCCCCTGGAGCTGGGGTGAGAGCCCCCACGGGTGGGTCCCCTAGAACTGGGGTCAGGGTCCGCACGGATGGGGCCGCAGGAGCTGGGGTCAGGGTACGCATAGGTTGGTCCCCTGGAGCTGAGGTCAGGGCCCCTATGGGTGGCGCCCATGGAGCTGGGGTCAGGGCCTGCACGGGTGGGGCCCCTGGAGCTGGGGTCTGGGCCCCCACGGGTTGGGCCCTGGAGCTTGGGTCACGGCCCCCACGGGTTGGGCCCCTGCTGTCAGGGCCCCCACGAGTTCGGCACCTAGAGCGGGGGTCAGGGCCCGCACGGGTTGGGACCCTGGACCTAGGATAAGGGCCCGCACGGGTGGGACCCCTGGAGCTGGGGTCAGGGCCTGCACGGGTGGGGTCCTTGGAGCTGGGGTCTGGGCCCCCACGGGTTGGGCCCTGGAGCTTGGGTCACGGCCCCCACGGGTTGGGCCCCTGCAGTGAGGGCCCCCACGAGTTTGGCCCCTGGAGCTGGGGTCAGGGCCTGCAGAGTTTGAGCCCTTCGAGCTGTGGTCAGGGCCCCCACGGGTTGGGCCCTCGGAGTTGGGGTCAGAGCCAACACCGGTGGGGTCCCTGAAGCAGGGGTCAGAGCGCGCACGAGTTGAGCCCCCAGAGCTGGGGTCTGGGTCCCAAAGGTTGGACCCCTGGAACTGGGGTCAGGGCCAGCACGGGTGGGGCCACTGGAGCTGGGGTCAGGGCCCCCACGGGTTGGGCCCTGTAGCTAGGGTCAGGGCCCGCACGGGTTGGGCCCCCAGAGCTGGGGTCAGGGCCCCCAAGGTTGGGCCCCTGGAGCTGGGGTCAGTGCCCCCACAGGTTGGGCCCCTGAGGTCAGGGCCCCTACGAATTTGGCCCCTGGAGCTGGGGTCACAGCCCGCACGAGTGTGGCCCGTGGAGGTGGGGTTAGGGCCCCCACGGGTTGGGCCCTTGAGGCTGGGTTTAGGCCCCCCACTAATTTGGCGCCAGGTGCTGGCGTCAGGGTCCGCACTGGTTGGGCCCCTGGAGCTGGGGTCAGGGCCCGCACGGGTTGGGCCCCTGGAGCTGGGGTGACCACCCCCACGGGTTGAGCCCCTAGAACTGGGTCATGGCCCGCACTGGTTGGGCCCCTGGGGCTCGGGTTAGGGCCCGCACGGGTTGGGCCCTTGCAGCTGGGGTCAGGGTCCGCACGTTTTGGGCCTCTGGAGCTGCGGTCAGGGCCCCCACGAGTTAGGCCTCTGGAGCTGCGGTCAGGGCCCCCACGGGTTGCGCCCCTGGAGCAGGGGTCAGGCCCCTTACGGGTTGGGCCCCTGGAGCTGGGGTCAGGGCCCCAACGGGTTGGCGCCCTTGAGCTGGCGTCAGGGCCCACACGGGTGGGGCCCCTGGAGTTGGTGTCAGGGCTCGCACTGGTGGGACCCTGGAGCTAGGGTCAGGGCCAACACGGGTGGAGCCCCTGGAGCTGGTGTCAGGGCTCGCACTGGTGGGACCCTGGAGCTAGGGTCAGGGCCAACACGGGTGGAGCCCCTGGAGCTGGAGTTAGGGCCCGCACTGGTGGGGCCCTGGAGCTGGGGTCAGGGCCAACACGGGTGATGCCCCTGGAGCTGAGGTGAGGGCCCCCACGGGTGGGGCTCTGGAGGTTCGGTCAGGGCCACCACGGGTGCGGCCCCTGGAGCTGAGGTCAGGACCCACACGGGTTGGGCCCCTGGAGCTGGGGACAGAGCCCACACGGGTGAGCCCCTTGAGCTGGGGTGAGGGCCCCCACGGGTGTGGCCCCCGGAGCTGGGGTCAGGGCCCGCATGGGTGATGCCTCTGGAGCTAGGGTTAGGGCCCTCACGGGTTTGGCCCCTGGAGCTGGGGTCAGGGCCCACACGGGAGGGGCCGCAGGAGCTGGGGTTAGGGTCCACACGTGTTGGGCCTCTGGAGCTGCCGTCAGGGCCCCCACGGTTGGGCCCCTTGAGCTGGGGTCAGGACCAACACGGGTGTGGCCCCTGGAGCTGGGGTCAGGGCCAACACGGGTGAGGCCCCGGGAGCTGGGGTCAGGGCCCCCACAGGTGGGGCCCCTGGAGCTGGGGTCACAGCCCGTACAAGTGTGGCCCCTGGAGGTGGGGTCAGAGCCCAAACGGGTTGGGTCCTTGAGGCTGGGGTCAGGGCCCCCACGAGTTCAGCGCCTGGTGCTGGGGTCAGGGCCCGCACGGGTGAGGCCCCTGGAACTGTGGTCAGAGGCCCCACAGGTGGCGCCCCTCGAGCTGGGGTCAGGGCGTGTACGGGTTGGGCCCCTGGAGCTGGGGTGAGGAACCCCACGGGTTTAGCCCCTTGAGCTGGGTCAGGACCCGCACCGGTTGGGCCCCTGTAGCTGGGGTCAGGGTCCGCACGTTTTGGGCCTCTGGAGCTGCACTCAGGCCCCCCACGGGTTGCGCCTCTGGAGCAGGGGTCAGTCCCCGCACGGTTTGGGCCCCTGGAGCTTGGGTCAGGGCCCCCACGGGCTGGGCGCCTGGAGCTGTGGTCAGGGCCCAAACAGGTGGAGCCTCTGGAGCTGGGGTCAGGGCCCGCACGGGTTGGACCCCTGGAGCTGGGGTCAGGGCCCCCAAGGGTTCGGCTCCGGAGCTGGGATCAGGGCCCGCACGGGTTGGGCCCCTGGAGCTGGGGTCAGGGCCCCCACGGATGGGGCCCCTGGAGCTGTGGTCAGGACCCATACGGGTTAGTGCCCTGCCGATGGGGTCATGGCCACCACGGGTTGGGGCCCTGGAGCTGAGGTTAGTGTCCCCACGGGTTGGGCCCCTGGAGCTGGGGTCAGGGCCCGCACGGTTGGGCCCGTGGAACTGAGGTAAGGTCCCGCAGGTGTTGGGCCCCTTGAGCTGGGGTCAGGGCCCATGCGGGTTGGGCCCCTGGAGATGGGGTCAGGGCTCCCACAGGTTGAGGAACTGGAGCTGTGGTGAGGGCCCCCACGGCTTGGAACCCTGGTGTTGGCGTCAGGACCCACATGAGTTAGGCCCCTGCAGCTGGGGTGAGGGCCCCCACGGGTGGGGCCTCTGCAGCTGGGGTCAGGGCCTGCACGAGTGGGGCCTCTGGAACTGGGGTTAGGGCTCTCTCGGCTTGGGCCCCTGGAGCTGGGGTCAGGGCCAAAACAGGTGGGTCCCCTGGAGCTTCGGTCAGGGCCCCCACGGGTGGGGCCTCTGGAGCTGGAGTCCTGGCCCCCACGGATGGGGCCGCAGGAGCTGGGGTCAGGGCCCGCATAGCTTGGGCCCCTGGAGCTGGGGTCAGGGCCAACACGGGTGGGATCTCTGGAGCTGGGGTCAGGGTCCCCACGGGTTGGGCCCCTGGAGCTGGGATCAAGGCCTCCACGGGCTGGGCCCCTGGAGCTCGGGTCAGGGTCCAAACGGGTGGTGCCTCTGGAGCTGGGGTCAGGGCCCGCACGGGTGGGGCCACTGGAGCTGGTGTCAGGCCCTCACGGGCAGGCCGCAGGAGCTGGGGTCAGGTCCCGCACGGGTTGGGCCCCTGGAGCTGGAGTCAGGGCCACTACGGGCGGGGCCCCTGGAGCTGGGGTCAGGACCCGCACAGCTTGGGGCCCTGGAGCTGGGGTCAGGACGCCTACGGGTTGGGCCCCTGGAGCTGGGGTCAAGACCCACACGGGTTGGGCATCTGGAGCTGGGGTAAGGGCTCGCACGGGATGGGCACTTGGAGCTGGGGTCAGAGTCTGCACAGGTTGGGGCCTTGAGGCTGGGGTCAGGGCCCCCACGAGTTCGGCGCACGGAGCTAGGGTCAGGGCCCACACGGGTGAGGCCGCAGGAGCTGGGGTCTGGGCCCGCATAGGTTGGGTCCCTGGAGCTGGGTCAGGGACCCTACGGGATGGTCCCTTGGAGCTGGGGTCAGGACCCCTAAGGTTGGGCCCCTGGAACTGGGATCAGGGCCCGCACGGGTTGGGCCCCTGGAGCTGGGGTCAGGGCAAACACGGGTGGGTCCCCTGGAGCTGGGGTCAGGGTCCTCATGGGTTAGGCTCCTGGAGCTGGGGTCAGCGCTAACATGGATTTGGCCCGTGGAGCTAGGGTCAGGGCCTGCACGGGTTGGACCCCTGGAGATGGGGTCAGGGCCCCCACGAGTTTGGCCTCTGGAGCTCGGGTCAGGGTACGCACGGCTTGGGGTCCTGGAGCTGGGGTCAGGGCCCCACGGGTGGGGACCCTGGAGCTGGGGTCACAGCCCGCACGGGTTGGGCACCTGGAGCTGGGTTTAGGGCCCCCACGGGTGTGGCTGCTAGAGCTGGGGTCAAAGCCTCTACGGGCTGCGCCCCTAGAGCTGGGGTCAGGGCCTGCTCGGGTTGGGCCCCTGGAGCTGGTGTCAGGGTCCAAAAGGGTGGTGCATCTGGAGCTGGGCTCAGGGCCCGCACGAGTTTGGGCCCTGGAGCTGGGGTCAGGGCGCCTAAGGGTTGGGCCGCTGGAGCTGGGGCCAGGACCCACACGGGTTGGCCATCTGGAGCTGGTGTCAGGGCCCGCACGGGATGGGCACCTGGACCTGGGGTCAGGGCCTGCACTGGTTGGGGCCTTGAGGCTGGGGTCAGGGCCCCCATGAGTTCGGCGCATGGAGCTGGGGTAAGGGCCCACACGGGTGGGGCCGCAGGACCTGGGGTCCAGGTCCGCATAGGTTGGGTCCCTGGAGCTGGGTCCAGGGCCCGCACGGGTTGGGCCCCTGGAGCTGGGGTCAGGGCCAACACGGGTGTGGCCGCTGGAGCTGGTGTCAAGGCCAACACAGATGGGGCCCCTGGAGCTGGGTCCGGGCCCCACGGGTGGGGCCCCTGGAGCTGGGGTCACGGCCCGTACGGATTGGCCCCCTGGAGCTGGGGTCAGGGCCCCCACGGGTGTGGCCCCTGGAGCTGGGGTCAGGGCCCCCACAGGATGGGCTCTAGAGGCTGGGGTCAGGGCCCCTACGGGTTGGGCCCTTGGTGCTGGGGTCAGGGCCCGCAGAGGTTGACCACTGGAGCTGGCGTCATGGCCCCCACGGGTTGGGCCCCTGGAGCTGGGGTCAGAGCCCGCAAGGGTTGGGCCCCTTGAGCTGGGGTCAGACCCCCACGGTTGGGGCCCCTGGAGCTGGGGTCAGGACCAACACGGGTCTGGCCCCTGGAGCTAGGGTCAGAGCCAACACGGGTAAGGCCCCTGGAGCTGGGGTCATGGCCAACACGGGTGGGGACCCTGGAGCTGGGATAAGGGCCCGCACAGGTTCGGCCCCTGGAGCTGGGGTCAGAGCCCCCACGGTTGGGGCCCCTGGAGCTGGGGTCAGGACCCCCACGGGTTGGGTTTCTGGAGCTAGGGACAAGGCTTGCACGGGATGGGCACCTGGAGCTGAGGTCAGGGCCTGCACGGGTTGGGGCCTTGAGGCTGGGGTAAGGGCCCCCAAGAGTTCGGCGCCTGGAGCTGGGGTCAGGGCCCGCATATGTTGGGCCCCTGGAGCTGGGGTCAGGTCCCCTGTGGGTGGGGCCCATGGAGCTGGGGTCAGGGCCCCACGGGTTGGGCCCCTGGAGATGGGGTCAGGGTCCCCACGGGTTGGGCCCCTGGAGCTGTTTTCAGGATCCGCACAATTGGGGCTTCTGGAGCTGGGGTCAGGGCCCCACGGGTGGGGCCTCTGGAGCTGGGATCACGTCCCCCACGTGTTGGGCTCCTGAAGCTGGGGTCAGGGCCCGCACGGATTGTGCCCGTGGAGTTGGGGTCAGGGCCTGCACTTGTTGGGCGCCTGGCACTGGGGTTAGGGCCCGACTGGGTTGGCCCCTGGAGCTGGCGTCATGGCCCCCACGGGTTGGGCCGCTCAAGCAGGGGTCAGAGCCCACACGGGTTGGGCCCCTTGAGCAGGAGTCAGGGCCTCCACGGGTGGGGCCTCTAGAGCTCGGCTCATGGCCCGCACAGGTGGGTCCTCTTGAGCTGGGGTTAGGGCCCGCACGGGTTGGGCCACTGGAGCTGGGGTCAGGCCCCACGGGTTGGGCCCCTGTAGCTGGGGTCAGGGCCTACACCGGTTGGGCCCCTGGAGCTGGGTTCATGGCCCGCACGGGTTGGGCCCCAGGAACTGGGGTCAGGACCCCCACAGGTTTCGCCCCTGGAGCTGAGGTCAGGGCCCACACCAGTTTGGCCCCGGGAGCTGGGGTGAGGGAGGCAGAGGTTGGGTCTCTGGAACTGGAGTGAGGCCCCGCACGGGTTGGGCCCCTGGAGCTGGGGTTAGCGGACGCACTGGTTGGGCCCCTGGAGCTGGGGTCAGGGCTCGCAGGGGTTGGGCACCTGGACCTGGGGTCAGGACCCCCACGGGTTGGGCACCTGGCCCTGGGGTCAGGACCCACACGGGTTGGGCCCCTGGACCTGGGGTCAGGACCCACACGGGTTGGGCCCCAGGAGCTGCGGTCCGGGCCCGCACGGGTTAGGCCCCTGGAGCTGGGGTCAGGGCCACCACGGGTTGTGCCCCTGGAGCAGGAGTCAGGCCTCGCACGGGTTGGGCCCCTGGAGCTGGGGTCAGGGCCCCCACGGATTGGGCCCCTGGAGCTGCGGTCATGGCCCCCACGGGTTTGGGCCCTGGAGCTGGGATCAAGGCGCCTACGGGTTGGGCCCCTGGAGCTGGGCTCAGGACCCACACGTGTTGGGTTTCTAGAGCTGGGATCAGGACCCGCAAGGTATGGGCCCCTGAAGGTGTGGTCAGGGCCCCCAAGTGTTGGGCCCCTGGAGCTAGGGTCAGGGCCCGCACGATTGTGGCCCCTGGAGCTGTGGTCAGGGCCCCACGGATTGGGCCCTTGAGGTTGAGGTCAGGGCCCCAACGAGTTTGGCGCCTCGAGCTGGGGTCAGGGCCCGCATTGGTGGGTCTTCTGGAGCTGGGGTTAGGGCCCGCACAGGTTGGGCCACTGGAGCTGGGGTCAGGGCCCGCACGGGTTGGGGCCCTGGAGCTGGGGTCAGGGCCCCCACAGGTGGGGCCCCTGGAGCTGGGGTAAGTAGCTCCACGGGTTGGGCCCCTGGAGCTGGAGTCAGGGCCCGCACGGGTTGGGCCCATGGAGCTGGGGTCAGGGAAGCACTTGTGGGGCCACTGCAGCTGGGGTTAGGGCCCGAACGGGTTGGGCCCCTGGAGCTGAGGTCAGCACCCGCACAGGTTGGGCCCCTGAAGCTGGGGTAAGGGCCCCCACGGGGTGGGCCCCTGGAGCTGGGGTCAAGTCCCCCACAGGTTAGGCCCCTGGAGTTGGGGTCAGGATCCACACGTTTTGGGTCCCTGGAGCTCGGGTAAGGGCCCGCACGGGTTGGGCCCCTGGAGCTGGGGTGAGGGCCCACACGGGTTGGGCCCCTGGAGCAGGGGTCAGGGCCGCCACGGGTGGGGCCTCTGGAGCTGGGGTCAGGGCCCGCACTGGTGGGGCCTCTGGAGCTGGAGTTAGGGCCCCCACGGGTGAGGTCGCAGGAGCTGGGGTGAGGATCCGCATATGTTGGGCCTCTGGAGCTGGGGTCAGGTCCTCTATGGGTGGGGCCCATGGAGCTAGGGTCAGGGCCCCACGGGTTGGGCCCCTGGAGATGGGGTCAGGGTCCCCACGGGTTGGGCCCCTGGAGCTGTTTTCAGGATCCGCACAATTGGGGCTTCTGGAGCTGGGGTCAGGGCCCCACGGGTGGGGCCTCTGGAGCTGGGATCAGGTCCCCCACGTTTTGGGCCCCTGGAGCTGTGGTCAGGGCCCGCACGGATTCGGCCCGTGGAGTTGGGGTCAGGGCCGGCACTTGTTGGGCCCGTGGCACTGGGGTTAGGGCCCAATTGTGTTGGGCCGCTGGAGCTGGTGTCATGGCCCCCATGGGTTGGGCCCCTCGAGCTGGGGTAAGGGCCCCCACGGGTTGGGCCTCTAGAGCTGGTGTAAGGGACCGCACAGGTTGAGCCCCTGGAGTTGGGGTCAGGACCCACACGGTTTGGGTCCCTGGAGCTGGGGTCAGGGCCCGCACGGGTTGGGTCCCTGGAGCTCGGGTCAGGGCCCCCATGGGTTGGGCAACTCTAGCTGTGGTTAGGGCCCCCACGGGTTGGGCCGCTGGTGCTGGCATCAGGATCCACACGGGTTGGGCCCTTGGAGCTGGGGTCAGGGCCCACACGGGTTGGGGCCCTGGAGCTGGGGTCAGGGCCCCCACAGGTGGGGCCCCTGGAGCTGGGGTAAGTAGCTCCACGGGTTGGGCCCCTGGAGCTGGAGTCAGGGCCCGCACGGGTTGGGCCCATGGAGCTGGGGTCAGGGAAGCACTTGTGGGGCCACTGCAGCTGGGGTCAGGGCCCCCACGGGTTAGGTCGCAGGAGCTGGGGTCAGGACCCGCATATGTTGGGCCCCTGGACCTGGGGTCAACTTCACTATGGGTGGGGCCCATGCAGCTGGGCTCAGGGCCCCACGGGTTGGGCCCCTGGAGATGGGGTCAGGGTCCCCATGGGTTGGGCCCCTGGAGCTGTTTTCATGATCCGCACAATTGGGGCTCCTGTAGCTGGGGTCAGGGTCCCACGAGTGGTGCTCCTGGAGCTGGGATCAGGTCCCCCATGTGTTGGGCCCTTGGAGCTGGGGTCAGGGTCCGCACAGGTTGGGCCCGTGGAGTTGGGGTCAGGACCGGCACTTTTTGGGCCCCTGGCACTGGGGTTAGGGCCCGAATGGGTTGGATCCCTGGAGCTGGCGTCATGACCCCCACGGGTTGGGCCCCTGGAGCTGAGGCCAGCACCCACACGGGTGGGGCCCCTGGAGCTGGGGTCAGGGCCCCCACGGGTTGGGCCCTTGAGGTTGAGGTCAGGGCCATCACGACTTCGGCGCCTGGATCTGGGGTCAGGGCCCACACGGGTGGGGCCTCTGGAGCTCGAGTTAGGGCCCGCACGGCTTGGGCCACTGGAGCTGCAGTCAGGGCCCACATGAGTTCGACGCCTGGCGCTGGGGAGTTAGGGCCAAAACGGGCTGGGCCCCTGGAGCTGTGGTCAGGGCCCCCACAGGTTGGGCCCCTGGAGCTGGGTTCAGGATTCGCACGATTGGGGCTCCTGGAGCTGGGGTTCGGGCCCCACGGGTGGGGCCCCTGGAGCTGGGATCAGGTCCCCCACGTGTTGGGCCCCTGTAGCTGGGGTCAGGGCCCGCACGGGTTGGGGCCCTGGAGCTGGGGTCAGGGCCCCCACGGGTGGGGCCCCTGGAGCTGGGGTCAGGAACTCCAAGGATTGGGCCCCTGGAGCTGAGGTAAGGGCCCGCACAGGTTGGGCCCGTGGAGTTGGGGTCAGGGCAAGCACTTGTGGGGCCCCTGGAGCTGGGGTCAGGGCCCGCACTCTTGGGGCCTCTGGAGCTGGGGTTAGGGCCCGCACGGGTTGGGCCACTAGAGCTCGGGTCAGGGCCCCCACGAGTTCGGCGCCTTTAGCTGGGGTCAGGTCCCGCATGGGTTTGGGCCCTGGAGCTGAGGTCAGGGCCCCCATGGGTGGGGCCCCTGGAGCTGGGGTCAGGGCCCCCAAGGGTTGGCCCCTGGAGCTGGGGTCAGGGCTCCCAGAGTTTGGGCCCGTGGAGTTCGGGTCAGGGCAAGCACTTGTGGGGCCCCTGGAGCTGGAGTCAGGGCCCGCACGGGTGGGGCCTCTGGAGCTTGGGTTAGGGCCCGCACCGGTTGGGCCACTGGAGCTGGGGTCAGGGCCCCCACGAGTTCGGCGCCTGGAGCTGGGGAGTCAGGGTCTGCAGGGGCTGGTCCCCTGGAGCTCTGGTCACGGCCCCCACGGGTTGGGCCTCTGGATCTGCGTTCAGGATCCGCACAATTGGGGCTCCTGGAGCTGGGGTCAGGATCCCACGGGTGGGGCCCCTGAAGCTGGGATCAGGTCCCCCATGTGTTGGGCCCGTGGAGCTGGGGTTAGGGCCCGCACTTGAGCCTCTGGCGCTGGGGTTAGGGCCCGAATGGGTTGAGCCCCTGAAGCTGGGGTCAGAGCTCCCACGGGTTGGGCCTCTGGAGCTGGGGTCAGGGCCCGTACGGGTTGGGCCCCTGGAGCTGGGGTCAGGGCCCCCACGCGTTGAGCCCTGGAGCTGGGGTCAGGACCCAGACGGGCTGGGCCCTGGAGCTGGGGTCAGGACCCGCACGGGTGGGGCCCCTGGAGCTGGGGTCAGGACCCGCACGGGTGGGGCCCCTGGAGCTGGGGTCAGGGCCTGCACGGGTGGCGCCCCTGGAGCTGGGGTCAGGGCCTGCACGGGTGGCGCCCCTGGAGCTGGGGTTAGGGCGCGCACGGGTTGGGCCACTCGAGGTGGGGTCAGAGTCCCCAAGGTTAGGACCCTGGAGCTGGGGTCAGGGCCAAGACGGGTGAGGCCCTGGAGCTGGGGTCAGGCCCCGCACAGGTTGGGGCCCTGGAGCTGGGGTAAGGGCTCCCATGGGTTGAGGCCCTGGAGCTGGGGTCAGGGTCCCCACGGGTTGGGCCCCGGGAGCTGGGGTCAGGGTCCCCACGGGTTGGGCCCCGGGAGCTGGGGTCAAGACCCACACGGGTTGGGCCCCGGGAGCTGGGGTCAAGACCCACACGGGTTGGGCCCCTTAAGCTGGGGTAAGGGCCTCCACGGGTGGGGCCCCTGGAGCTGGGGTCAGGGCCTCCACGGGTGGGGCCCCTGGAGCTGGGGTCAGGGCCCCTACGGGTGGGGCCCCTGGAGCTGGGGTCAGGGCCCCCATGGGTTAGGTCCCTGGAGCTGGGGTCAGGGCCCCCACGGTTGTGGCCCCTGGAGCTGGGGTAAGGGCCCGCATGGGTTGGGCCACTGGAGCTGGGGTCAGGGCCCCCACGCTTGTGGCCCCTGGAGCTGGAGTAAGGGCCCGCACAGGTGGGACCCCTGGATCTGGGGTCAGGGCCTCCACGGGTGGGGTCCTTGGAGCTGGGGTCAGGGCCCCCAGGGGTTGGGCCCTGCAGCATGGGTCAGGGCCCAAACGGGTTGGGCCCCTGGAGCTGGGTTGAGGACTGCCAAGGTCTGGGCCCCTGGAGCTGCAGTCAGGGCCCGCACAGGTTGGACCACTATAGCTGGGGTCAGGGCCCGAACGGGTTAGGCCCCTGGAGCTGGGGTCAGGCCCCGCACGGGTTGGGCCTCTGGAGCTGGGGTAAGATCTCCCACGGGTTGGGGCCCTGTAGCTGGGGTCAGGACCCACACGGGTTGGACCCCTGGAGCTGGGGTCAGGACCCGCAGGGGTTGGGCCCCTGGAGCTGGGGTCAGGGCCCCCACGGGTTGGGCCCCTGGAGCTGGGGTCAGGGCCCCCACGGGTTGGGCCCCTGGAGCTGGGGTCAGGGCCCCCACGGGTTTTTCTTCCTGGAGCTGGAGTCAGGGCCCACAAAGTTTGGGCCCCGGGAGCTAGGCTGAGGGCCCGCAGAGGTTGGGCCTCTGGAACTGGGGTCAGGCCCCGCACGGGTTGGGACCCTGGAGCTGGGGTCAGGGCCCCCACGGGTTGGGCCCCTGGATCTGGGGTTAGGGGACGCACAGGTTAGGCCCCTGGAGCTGGTGTCAGGGCACGAACGGGTTGGATCTCTGCAGATGGGGTCAGGGCCCCCACGGCTTGGGCAACTGCAGCTGGGGTTAGGGCGCCCACGGGTTGGGCCCCTGGAGCTGTAGTCAGGGCCCGCAGGGGTTGGGCACATAGAGCTGGAGTCAGAACCTCCACGGGTTGGGCCCCTGAAGCTGCGCTCAGGGACAGCATGGATTGAGCCCCTGTAGCTGCGGACAGAGCCCCCACAGGTTTGGGCCCTGGAGCTGCGGTCAGGGCACCTACGGGTTGGGCCCCAGGAGCTGGGGTCAGAACCCACACAGGTTGGGCCCCTGGAGCTGGGGTCAGGGGCCCCAAGGTTGGGCCCCTGGAGCTGGGGTCATGTCCAACGCAGGTGGGGCCACTGGAGCTGGGGTCTGGGTCCCCACGGGTTAGGCCCTTGGAGCTGGGGTCAGGGCCAACACGGATGGGGCCCCTGGAGCTGGGGTCAGGGCCAACACGGATGGGGCCCCTGGAGCTGGGGTCAGGGCCCCTACGAGTTCGGCGCCTGGAGCTGGGGTCATGGCTCGCACGGGTTGGTACCCTGGAGCTGGGGTTAGGGTCTGCACGGGTGGGGTCCCTGGACCTGGGGTCAGGGCCCCCGCGGGTTGGGCCCTCGAGCTATGGTCAGGGCCCACACGGGTTGGGCCCCTGGAGCTGGGGTCAGGGCCACCACGGGTGGCGTCCCTGGAGCTGGGGTCAGGGCCACCACGGGTTGAGCCCCTGGAGCTGGGGTCAGGGCCACCACGGGTTGAGCCCCTGGAGCTGGGGTCAGGGCCACCACGGGTTGGGCCCCTGTTGCTGCGGATAGGGCATCCACAGATTTGGGCCCTGGAGCTGGGGTCAGGGCGCCTACGGGTTGGGCCCCTGGAGCTGGGGTCAGAACCAATACGGGTTGGGCCCCTAGAGCTGGGGTCACAGCCCCCACGGGTTGGGCCCCTGGAGCAGGAGTCAGGCCCCGCATTGGTTGGGACCCTGAAGCTGGGGTCAGGGCCACCACGGGTGGGGCCCCTGGAGCTGGGGTCAGGGCCCGCACGGGTTATAGACTCATAGGCAGAGAACGGGAACCTCATCCCATCCCCACTCCAGGGGGAGCCATGTTCTGGGGAATGACCCAGGGCAACAATTTCCCACCCAAACAAGGACAAATCGCTGTAGATAAAATGGGTGGGAAAATCCACCCCCCATCGGAGACATTTTCAATGGACATTTGAGAAGTATGGAGAGAAAAGGGAAAATCAGAGGCAATTAGAGAGCTGATCATTGGGGGGGGAGGAGAATCTCCCTGGATTTTATAGCCACGTGTGATAATGAGAGAGAAAAGGGGAAATCTTGAGAGAATGTGTGTGTGGGAGGAAGTGGCAAAAAGAGGGACAGGATCCAATTAACTCACCTCCCTCCCACCCCAGGAATGTCCTGGCTGCACAGAGACAGATCTACCCCCCCAGTGACTCCCCCCCCCCTGCAACTCCGGCTTCTCCTCCCCCCTCGACACCTCCGCCCTCACACCAAAGGGGGGGGTTCTGCCAGCGCCTCCCCCTGAGCTCAACTCCTGCTCCTCCCCCCAGCCCGGATTGTGCCCTTTAGCGCCCCACGAACCCTGTCTCCAGCTGCCTGACCCCCCCCGCCCATCAATTTCCTGCTCTGCGCCCGCCCCTCCCACGCTCCCTGTTACTCCCCCGCCCCGCTCCAGCCCCGCCCCCAGCGCCCGGCGGAACGTTACGGCTGGTCCGGGCAGGGGGAAGGGCAGCGGCTTCAGCGGCTGTTACTGGGCATGCGCAGTGCCCGGGAGTAGCACATTGCTATGGGGAGTGATTTAATACACCGCCCCACACCGCCGGGCCCGGGGTCCGCCCCTCCCCACCACACGACGGCCGGGCCCCGGCGCCCCCATCCCAGCGGGGCGGGCGGATCCTCCTGCAGCTCTACTGGGGCCGAGGCGCCTCCAAGGCTTCTCCCAGGCTCCCTGGGGCAGAATCACTTTCCCGCCCCCCAGCGCCTGTCATTCCCCGGGGGCTCCTGGTCACAATGTCCCACCGCCCTTCCCCCGCCTGCAGCTCCAGCTTCTCCCCTCCCGCCCCCGCCAGCCACACCAAGGGGAACCCCCGGGCCCCAGTCTCTGTCCCCACCTGGATCCCAGCGGGGCCGGGGGCAGATCCTGGCTGCAGCTGAGAACAGCGGCTCCGCTGCGGCTCGGGCAGCTCCAGCGCTGCTGGCAGCACGTGGAGAACCAGGAAGCAGCTGTTCAGCCGGGCTCCGCGTCATAATGTGCCAGAGCCCCGCCCCCAGGAGCTGCCCCACACCTGAGCTGAGCCAGAGCCCCGCCCCCAGGAGCTGCCCCACCCCTGAGCAGAGCCAGAGCCCCACCCCCAGGAGCTGCCCCGCCCCTGAGCTGAGCCAGAGCCCCGCCCCCAGGAGCTTTCCCGCCTCCGGGCTGTGCCAGAGCCCCGCCCCCAGGAGTTGCCCCGCCCCCGAGCTGAGCCAGAGCCCGCCGCCAGGAGCTGCCCGCACCTGGGTTGTGTCAGAGCCCCGCCCCCAGGAGCTGCCCCGCACCTGAGCTGAGCCAGAGCCCCGTCCCCAGGAGCTGCCCCGCCCCTGAGCTGAGCCAGAGCCCCGCTCCCAGGAACTGCCCCGCCCCTGAGCTGAGCCAGAGCCCCGACCCCAGGAGCTGCCCCGCCTCCGGGCTGTGCCAGAGCCCCACCCCCAGGATCTGCCCTACCCATGGGCTGTGCCAGAGCCCCGCCCCCAGGAGCTGCTCCGCCCCTGCTCTGTGCTGAAGCCACGCCCCGAGGAGCTGCCCTGCCCCCGAGCTGAGCCAGAGCCCCGCCCCCAGGAGCTGCCCCGCCTCCGGGCTGTGCCAGAGCCCCACCCCCAGGAGCTGCCCTGCCCATGGGCTGAGCCAGAGCCCCGCCCCCAGGAGCTGCTCCACCCCTGCTATGTGCTGAAGCCACGCCCCGAGGAGCTGCCCTGCCCCCGAGCTGAGCCAGAGCCCCGCCCCCAGGAGCTGCCCCCCCTCCGGGCTGTGCCAGAGCCCCACCCCCAGGAGCTGCCCTGCCCATGGGCTGTGCCAGAGCCCCGCCCCCAGGAGCTGCTCCGCCCCTGCTCTGTGCTGGAGCCACGCCCCGAGGAGCTGCCCCGCCCCCGAGCTGAGTCAGAGCCCCGCCCCCAGGAGCTGCCCGCACCTGGGATGTGTCAGAGCCCCGCCCCCTGGAATTTCCCCATGTTGGGTCTCTGAGCTTTGTTCTCCTGCCGCCTTCTTCCCAGCATCCCCTGCTCCCTTCCTGTGTCTGCAAACACCCCCCGTCCCCCGGGGCCGGCTGCAGTGCTCGCTGAGGCTGACTCCAGTGGCTGAAGTTGCCTCCATCTCTGCTTCACCTGGAGGGGGAGAGACAAAGAGAGGAGATGGTCCCAGGGTGTGAAACCAGAATCAGGGGGCAAGGAAAGAAGGACTGTTTGGAAAGGTGGGTTTTTTGTGGGCGGGGGGGGGTGAGCCAGAGGGATTCAGAAGAAGTTGGGCAGCAGAGGCTCAGGGAAATTGAGGGGAACCTCCTGGGTGTCTCAGTGTTGGCCAGGGTTTGTACAGCACCTTGCATAATATGGGGTCTGATCTCAGTCATGGTCTGTGCAGCACCTGGGAGCCTTGATGTCTGTTTCCTGATCACAGGCTCTGGGAATGGAGAGAGGGAAACCTCAGCACCTGAAGGTTAATGCAGCCCTGTGTGCAACCACTGCTAGGGTGATCCGACAGCAAATGTGAAAAATTGGGATGGGGGTGGGGTTAATAGGCACCTATATAAGAAAAAGACCCCAAAATCGGGACGTCTAGTCATGCTAGTCCCTGCTGTTCTCATAAGGGGTCGGCTTAGAGAGGGTTTGGCTACACTTGCAGCTGTCCAGCGCTGGGAGTTAAAGCTGTCTTCCTACAGCTGTTTAGGGAAAGCGCTGCAGTGTGGACACACTGACAGCTACCAGCACTCTGTCATGGCCACATTTGCAGCGCTGTTGGGAGTGGTGCATTATGGGCAGCTATCCCAGCATTCAAGTGGCTGCAATGTGCTTTTCAAAAGAGGAGGGTGGGGTGGAGTGTGACACGGAGCGTGGGGGAGACAGAGCGAGTGGATTTTTGGAGCTGACACTGTGTCAGCTCCCTGCCTGGCAAGTTCAAGCCTCCTCCCCCACCCCTCTCTCATTCACTAAATGCAAATAGCCGCCTTTGTTTTTTTCCTCACAGACCAGATAAGCCACTGATCCAAAACAGACCCCCCAACCCACGTGCCCACCCGGCTGCTTCTCTCCTCAAGCAAACACCAGCTGTGGGTGTTCCAAAGGGATCCCCCTGCCTCTGCTCATTCACTGCAAACAGTAACTGTGTTTGGTTTTTAGATAAGCAGCTCCGGGAGCCTTGAGCTCACACCAAAACAAACAGAGGCATCACACCAAAACAAAGAGCGTTATCTCTACTTAAAAGCATTATGGGAAGGTTCCGGAGGTCAGTGACAGTGTAGTAAGATTAATCACTGTTTACACTGGCACCCCAGCGCTGCATCACCAGCTCTGTTCTCTTTATTCCTCTCGTCGAGGTGGAGCACATGCAGCACTGTAGCCAGGGAGATACAGCGCTGTATGTGCCTTGCCAGTGTGGACGGGGAGTAAGTTACAGCGCTGTAAAGCCACCACCTGCACTGTAACTCTCCAGTGTAGCCAAGGCCTGAGTTGTAGTAATAATAGCAGCCAAGAATCTGGTGGCACCTTCTAGACTAACAGACGTATTGGAGCATGAGCTGTCGTGGGTGAATACCCACTTCGTCAGATGCAACAATAGTCCCATATGGGCTAGTGGTCAGGATTCCTGGTTTTCTCCCAGGTGGCCTGGGTTCAACTTCTGGTGTGGGAAGAGTGCAGAGCTTTTGCCCAGAGTGGAGGCAGGAAATGAAAGGAACAGGAAGGGATCCTGCCAGCAGTGGAGTTAGACAGTGTAGGGAGGGGACCCCAGAAGTGGGGGTGGGGCAGTGGTTTGTGGGGAGATGAGGGAAGGATCCCAGCAGTGCGGGAAGTTGACAACCTGGAGAGCACAAGCCTGGAATGGGGACCTGGAAGAGTGAATGTGTCCCTCTAAACCCATCCACTGCAGACTAGGCAGGCTTGGAAGAATTGTGTATTTGTTGGTAAATGTCAATTTCTGTGTAAACACACAACCCAATGGCAAAATATTTCCATCAATAATCGTCAAAATTGACAGATGGGCAAAGTAAGAAACATGCTGCTTGAGAACTTATCATGTTGTAGGAGCAGCAGTGATCTGTATGCTCTGTATAACCTGTATGCTCAAAAGGTCTGTTAAACTCCTCCAGCTTGTGTCCTTTCCCTCTTTGAATGCCTGTAAAGTGGCTTTCCCACTCTCCTTTGTACCTCCAGTGAATGCCCTTCACCCGGCCCATCTGGCCAGTGGTTCGCTGTGTTACATTCTATTGCACCTCAGGGAGACTGATCTTCATCGCACCGTCCATCGCTGCCCTGTGGGACACTTACCTTAAAGGATCCTGACATCTCCACTGCCTGGCCTGTCCTGGGAGCGTGAGTATGAGTGTGACACCCTCCCCCATCCCTTCTTTTGAGCTTAGCTATCAAGCTAATAAATGTGCTGCTTTCTGCCAAACTCTGGAGGGGGAGGGGCATTATTAGTCCTCTCTAAGCTTACTAACTGACCCAATTTTGGGTAACACAAGCAACATTGTTTGATCTGTTATTGTACCAAAGGGGGAGATGGTTGTCTATAAAGGAGGGTAAAGACTAAATGCCTCTGATGAGAATGGGATTTGAACCCATGCAGGCAGAGCATAATGAGGTAGCAGTCCATCACCTTAACCACTCGGTCACCTCATCTGAGTTGTCAAAAAACGGACAGGAGGAGAAATCTAAGGCCGGCAAAGATAGGGACACTAAGGAGTTTTTAAATACTAAGCGTAAGCAGGGTCTGAATGAGCTCCCCTCTCTCACCTAGTGAGGAGCTGGGGAAAGACTTCAGGAACAGACCGTGTTTGCATAGACACCCCTACGCTGCCTAGCTATGCAGCATGATGGGGCCGCTTCCCCAAAATGAACAGTTTGGGATGGTCTTGGGTTACAAATCACTTTAGGATTGAGTGGAATGAAATGTTATTCTCCTTCCTGTATGAGTGAAGGGCAGCAGAACATACCTAGTCCGTCCTGATGGAGGGGTAGGTGAGTGAGGAATAGCTTTTATTGGACTGCAGAGAAGTGATTGAGGATGTCACCCTAAACCAGTGGTCCCCAAACATTTCACATTGTGCCCTCTTAGCCATGGCTGTGGCCCCTCGGAAGCCACGGTCAAGAACCGGGGCTGGGAGGAGTGGGGCTGTTGCTTGCTGGGGAGAGGGGTGCGGACAGGGGTAAAGGGGTCGATGCCTGGCTGGGAGCCAGAGTCTCAGGCTGAGGGTGGGGTTGGGGAAGAGCTGTGGCAGAGTGGTGCTCCCTCCCTGCCCTCTATGTGGGCTGGCTCAGGTCCTGAGGTGCCCCCATGAATGTTCCTCTGTGTCCCCCTAGGAGTCGCACCCCACATTATGGGGACCACTGAACCCTACTCGCTAAGCCGGGGCTAGTGATGCCAAACCCCCGGGAAAGGGAGAACAAGTGTGGGGGCCCCAGCACCAGAACCATGCCCCTACCTTCTGTCTGTGGCTCTACCCCCTTCCACCCATGGCCCCATCCACTGTCACTTCTGTTCCACCCCTTCCCCCACCAGCCCCACCCTATCACTCCTTTACCCCTGCCCCGCTGTGGCCCTGAGACCAGAGAAGCTCTGTGCCCCTGCTGCAGCCCCCAGGCTGTAGCAGGGAGTGGGAGCTCCTCCATCCCTGGGGCTGACATAGGGGAGACTTTTCCAGGGGGACCTAACTTGGCCAGGGCCCCTGATCATGGGCCCCACTGTCCCCTTGGCAGTGCAAGGTTTGGGGAGGCTGAGCCCCCTTGTCATAAACAGATAGCTAAGGGTTAATGTTCTTTTACCTATAAAGGGGTAACACCAGTAACCTAAAACACCTGACCAGAGGACCAATCAGGAAACAAGACTTTTTCAAAGCTGGGTGGAGGGAAGTTTGTGTGTGAGTTCTTTGTTCTTTGTCTTGTGTCTGTGGCGTCTCGGCTATGAGAGTGATTTTTCTATCTCCTGCCTTTCTAATCTTCTGTTTCCAAGTTGTAAGTACAAAGAGAATAAGACAATAAGTGTATATTGTTTTTTTTTTTGTATTTACATGTGTGTAGTTGCTGGAATGTTTAAATTGTATTCTTTTTGGATAAGGCTGTTTATTCATTTTTTTCTTTTAAGCAAATAACCCTGTATTTGTCACCTTAATACAGAGAGACCATTTTTATGTCCTTTTCTTTCTTTTTATATAAAGCTTTCTTTTTAAGACCTGTTGGATTTTTTCTTTAGTGGGGACTCCAGGGAATTGAGTCTGCAGCTCACCAGGGAATTGGTGGGAGGAAGAAGTCAGGGGGAAAATCTCGTTGTGTTAGATTTACTAGCCTGACTTTGCATACCCTCTGGGTAAGGGGGAAGAGAGATTAGCTATCTTGGTACTTCTATTTCCAGGACTGGAAACAGGGAGGGGGGAGTCCCTCTGTTTAGATTCACGGAGCTTGCTTCTGTATATCTCTCCAGGAACCCAGGGAGGGAACACCTGGAGGGGAGGAGGGGGAAGGGAAAAGGTTTATTCCCCTTTGTTGTGAGACTCAAGGCATCTGAGTCTGGGGATCCCCCGGGGAAGGTTTTGGGGAGACCACAGTGAGCCAGGCACTGTATAAATCCCTGGCTGGTGGCAGCTTTACCAGGTCCAAGCTGGTAACTAAGCTTGGAGGTTTTCATGCTAACACCCATATTTTGGACGCTAAGGTCCAAATCTGGGAAAAAATGTTATGACACCCCTCCCCCCTGAACCTCCATTACGAGCCGCCCAGGCTACCTCTGCTCAGTGTGTGGCCAGTCTCTGTGTTTTCTGCTGCTCGTTCTGGGGAGCCTGGCCGGCCTTAGGGGTGGTGCCCCCCAATAGCCGCCCAGGGCTCCAGGGGTCAAAGGGCACCGTGTGTCAGTGCAAAGGTGCTCACTGCTCTCCCCTGCCCCAATGCTCCTCCATGGGTCCATAGAGGTTTGAGGGGAGTAAGGAGCAACCCTATGTGCTCCATGCGTCCTGGTCCCTTTTCCCACTTGGGCTGTGCTGTGAGGGGAGCATCAGAAGCTGCTGCTCTCTGCCCTCCCGCTATGCAGCCCGGCTGAGGAAAGTGACCTGGATGCAGGGAGCTCGGATGATCTCACTTCTTGCCCCCACAGCCCCTAGGGGTGCCCAGATGAGCAGCGTTCCAGGGAGGAGTGGGGGGCAGCAATGCCAGCTGCTCCATGCACACAGGTCAGTCTCCCCATGTGGGTGCAGGAGGGGGTGCAAGGGTTTCTGTGATGCCTATTCTATCAATATCGTCACTCAATACCAGGCACTCAAATTCACCAGTCTTAGTACTTAGACGTTTAGCGTTTGTATTTAAGCACTTCTAAAATGTGTCCCATTTTAGCTGTCTGCTATTACATGATGTAATTGAGGGAGACTCTTTCATTTCACTGTTTCTCATCAGAACCTACCTGTACATTATCATCTTCCATCCTCTCCACCTTACTAGGCTATAGAGAATCCCTGTGAATAGTTCCTCTCCTAACGGATGTCTCTGTCTGAACCCTGTGCTCCTCAGCGCCTGTCGGCTTTCCCCAGCTCTGAGGCTGTGTCTACACCGCGCACCTTACCATGGTGCAGCTGTGCCACTCTAACCATGCCATTGTAAGGTGCGCTGTGTGGCCGTCCTTATCGCTGGGAGAGAGCTTCCCCGGCAACAAAGCCAAACTACCTCCAATGAGGGGCAGGAGCTTCGTCACCGGGAGCACAGCTCCACCTATGAAGCGCTGTTCACACTGCCGCTTTTCATGGCTCAAATTTTGGCATTCGGGGAGTGTTTTTTCTCACCGCAGAGAGACAAAATTTTTAGCAACAAAAGCCGAAATTAAAAAAAACTCCTCTGCAACCTATTTAATTTTACCTTTATACAGCCTTTATACTGCCTCCAGGTCTGGTGTCCTCATTTGAAAAAGATGTTGTGAAATTGGAGCTAGGGCAGCAAAGAGCCACCAAATGTTCTGAGGGCTGGAGAAAAATGCCTTCCAGTGAGCTATTGAAAGAGCTCAACCTCTTTAGCTTATCAAAAGAAGATTGCAAGGTGATTTCATTGAAATGTTGAAGTGCCTTAATGGAGAGAAAAGATTGGGTATTTACGGGCTCTTGAATGGAGCAGAGAAAGGCATAACAAGACCCAATGGCTGGAAAGTGAAAAGAGACAAATTCATATTACAACTGAGGCACAATAGTCAACAGCGAGGATGATTTACCACAGGAGCAAGCTACCAAGGAAAGTGGTGGATTCACCATCTCCTGATGTCATTTAATGAAGACTAGATGCCTTTCTGGAATGTGTTTGCCCCCAAAGTAGCTGTTGTGTCATACAGGGGGCCTGTGATATGCAGGTTAGACGCTCTAATGGTTTCTTCTGACCATGAAGTCGACTAATTTCTGAAAAACTGAGTGTAGCATTGGGAGCAGCGTCTGATGTTTTCCTGTCTAGCCGGCTTGCTGCCTAGAACGAACGCTCCTTGAGTAGGGTGATCCACAGGGAGTAGCTCAAACCTCCAAAGGTCCAGGCCAGGGGCAGGACATTAGCCCAGCAAGGGAGGGGTGTGGCAGTGACATCACAAAGGCCTTTTGCAGGACCTCAGACTATTGGTCAAAGGTGGTGGGGAGGTGGTGACCTCACAGAGAGATGCTGACATCAGCCAGGCAGGAGAGGGGCGAGGGGCCAGGGAAACCTCAGAGACCTCTGTGGCTTTGCTTCAGCACGTTTCCTTCTCCAGGTCTCTCTTTGAGGACTGAGAGATTATTTGGGGTCATGGACGTGAGCGCCAGGAGGAACCTCTTTCGAGTTTCCTCCTTCCCTTGTAGTGATTTTACTAGAAAACAGCCGTCCCTGTTTAGAAGGTAAGAGCCTCCTGGAGGTTTGAAACCTGTTCAGTCTGATCTATCTGGTGACAAGTGAATTCTAGGCATGGAAAACACGAGCTTAAGGAGGCAGAATTTTATTGCGCACCTGGGATTTTGTCCCTTAGAATTGCTGGGGACATTAGGGTTTGTCCTTTTTGTTTCACCTCTTCCTCCATCCCTCCCTCCTCTTCTTCTCTTGCTTCTTTTGTCCTTTCTCCTGTTCCCTTCCCAACAACAGGACGGAGGTGTGTGTGTGTGTGTGTTGCAGGGAAGTCCTCTGCAGCCCCCACTATGGAAGGTCCACCCAAAAATGTGGGACTGAAATAGTGCTCGGGCAGTGATCCCCACCGGTGACCTGGGCCATCCTTTGGGCTCTCTGGTGAGAACCCTCAGCCTCCCGTCCTCAGTCTCTACCCTGATTGGTTGAGCAGGGGGTTATTGACAGGGAGGAGACTCAGGTCCTTGTTGTTCTCTTTTAAGATCAAGTAAATAAGTCAGAACCAGTTCTATCTTTGATTAATTTTGCTGCTTCTCTGCATTAATTGTCTCTGAGCAGTTGATGATTCCCTCTAACATTGCAGTTCTCCTCAGATACTTGCTGAATAATTACTGTCACTGTTGTTGGTCCAGAGCTCATCTGAGAGCACAGTATTCAGGTCATTCAATGTCTGAAATTCAAGATCCGATGGTTTGTTTGAAAATCAGGGCTCTTGGGTCCTATTCCCAACACTGCCTCTGACGGGCTGTGTGACCTAAGACAAGTCAATTCTCCTTTCTCAGCCTTAGCTTCTCCCTCTTTCAAGTGGGGATAATAATGATCCGCTCATACCTACCTCATGGTGGGTGAAGGATGCGGATCCATTTGGGAGTGTCACTAGAAGTAGTGTATAATATGAAGTTTCCCATCATGTTTACTCAGAGCAGATTATGACATAATAGATTAGCTGAAATAGTCTATTTTATTTGTATTTTTTTATTTTGAAATTGTTAATAGTAGCAACGACTTAGCTCAGATTGAAGCATCTTATCTAATGGTTGAGATGTAAGTGTCTCCTCTTTGTGTGCGAGGAGACAATTTAACACACTCTGACAAAGAGGAGATGCTTTTGTTTTGCAACCAAATATTTTTGCAAAGATCTTTCATCCCACTTGTTATGATTTTGAGAAACAAACTGGTTTAGTCTAAATGGGATTTTCGGACAGAAACGGTTTGAATGAAATTTTCCCACCATCTCGATTCCTGGGCTCTGGGGTGTTTTCATCTGTTAGAACAGGAGTCAGAACTGGTTGCTTCTCTTTCTGGCTCTGCCATCGCCTTGTTGTGTAGGCCTTGGGTAGGTCACTTCCCTTCTCCCATCTGTCCAATCGGAACAAGAACAGTTCTCGAACTATGGGCAGTTTAGAGCCCAAGTGAGATAAGGGGCGTTAAAGCCCTCTGTGAAGGAGAAAGGGGAGTTTCACAGTGTTTAGCACCAAGGAATTCTAAAGTTTGCTAAAATGTCTAGTCTGTGGAAACAAGAAATGGTCGGGGCCAAACTTATTAACCACTGCCTTTTTAAAGCCCATTCAAAGATGTGAGTCCCTATCTTTTAGGTACCTGTGGTTCTTTGCCAGCAGCAGAGAAGAGGTTCCTGCCTCCGTTTTTGTGGCCTTAACAAAACCAGGTGTTGTGCCCCAGTTCTTGTCTGAGACCCCTGAAAAAGAACATCTTCCCATCCATGAACAAGACAGGACCTATCTTTCAAAGGGGAACAAAAAGACCTCTGGGACTTACAGACTAGCTAGCCTGACTGCCATAGCTGGAGAGATCCTGCAATACATTCTTAAACACTCAGTTTGTCAGCAGCACCTACAGGATGATTTGGTTCTTATGACTAGTGAGCGTGGAATTGTCAAGAACAAATCATTCCAAACCAATCCTCTTTCCTTCTTTGGCAGGGTTCTGGGCCTGGTAGAGGTGAGTAAACAATAGATGGGATCTAGCTTGGTGTTACTAAGGCTTTTGACACAGTCCCGTAGGACATTCTCAGAAGCAAACGAGGGAAATGTAGTCTAGCTGCAATCAGTGTAATGTGGGTGCAGAGCTGGTTGAAAGCCAAGACTCCAGGAGCCCTTCTCCATGTTTAGCTGCCCAACGGGGAGGGTGAATCTAGTGGGTCTGGCAGGGATCAGTCCGGTGTCAGGTACTATTCTATATTTTCATGAATGATTTGGAAAATGGAGTGGAGAGCATGCTCCTAAAGTTTACAACTGACACCAAGCACTTTGGAGCACAGGATTGAAATTCAAAACACCCTTAACAAATTGGAGACTTGGTCTTCTTGAGCCAAACTCCATGGTTAGGGCTCTCTCTCTGCACTGGGCTGAAGTGAAACCCCAGAGCCAAGCACTCCTCCTGGGCAGTGAGCTCCGACCTTGATTGGTCAGATGCTGCTTAGCACTGTCAGAGCAGCTTTTGCTGGGGGATTCTCCCAGCACTTTCCAATAGCGGGAAAGTATGAAATCCCCATTTGACTGCTGGGAACAGAGCCCGAGAGTGGGGAGCAACTTGCCCAAAGTCCCCAGGCAAAGGAAAACAACCAGCAGAGGAACCAATAGGAAACCCAGCAATGGAACTCAGGAGTCCTGGGGGTGTGCTATGGTGACCAGATGTCCCAATTTTATAGGGACAGTCCGAATTTTGGGGTCTTTTTCTTATCTAGGATCCTATTACCCCCCACGCCGTCCCGATTTTTCACACTTGCTGTCTGGTCACCCTAGGATGTGCACATGTGTGGGTCCCAGCTGCTCCCTGCCCCCCTCATTGAAGCAGATGTGCAGGGTTACTGCCCTGGGAAGTGCAGGGCACCAGTGGATGTGGGGTTGGCTGGAGGTAGGGTCTGGCTTCAGGCAGGGCAAGGGCTGCGGGGCTGGCTGGCTTCAGGCAGGGGGGTGCATCAGGGGTTGGCTGGAGACAGGGCAGGGAGGATGCGGCTGGTGCAGGCAAAGCAGAAGGTGCAGGGCTGGCTGGAGACAGAGGCTGACTGCCGGCAGGGCAGGGCAGGGGGTGCAGGGCTGGCTGCAGGCAGGGCGTGGGGCAGGGCCAGTGCAAGGAAGTTTCATGCCCTAGGCGAAACTTCCACCTTGCACCCTCCCCCCCCGCACCTCTGCCCTGAGGCGCCCCACCCGTGGCAGCTCCCCCCTCCACCCTGAGGCTCCCCTCTTGTGGCAACTCTCCTGCTCTGCCCTGCGGCACCCCCCTCGCCTGAGCTCACCCCTGCTCTGAGCACGAGCACCCCGAGCACCCCATGGCCGCTTCACTTCTCCCACCTCCAAGGCTTGCGGCGTCTAAGCCTGCCAGGCAGTCAAGCACCCTCCTCTGAGCCACAGCAGCCCTGACAGTTGACAATAGAGGCACCTTAACCCCTGAGTTCCTTCAATGTGTCCCCCTCCGGGGTCCAGCTCCGATCACCAGATACTCGGGGTATGTCTATACCACCTGCCGAATCGGTTCCCAGCGATCGATCCAGCGGGGGTTGATATATCTCGTCTAGTGTAGATGCAATACATTGAGTGCTCTCCCCTCGCCTGCTGTACTCCAGCTCGGTGAGAGGCGCAGGCAGAGTCTACGGGGAGCTGCAGCAGTCAACTCACCGTGACTGTGACATTATAAGTATAATCTAATATCTCATTGAAAGGTGACAGGGCCAGAAAGAGTCAATTAACTCACCTCTCCGACTGACCTGACCCGTGGGTGAACCTTAAAAACTGGTTAACAAGATATGTAAATGAACAGAGCTTTGAAATGCAAGTCTGCAGTGTTAGAGGTAGAAGGGGAGGTGTTTGCTCAGGTCTTGTGATGTCAGCAAACAAGTCTTGTCTATTGCTATAGTTTTAATTCAAAGAGCAAAAAAAGAATATTAACATTTATGATGATACTTGAGTGAAATAGTATTATTGTCTGTGTATCTTTGAAGGTTGTGGTAATCTGTATCTGAACTGTTTGATGGATGTACTAATTGCTAGGATGTTTGGAAGAAGAGTGAAGCCTATTGTTTTCTCAGGCTGAAAGGCTGCTGGAAATGTTTAAGAACCTGGGACACGATCCTTCTTCATCTCAGATCTGCTTTGGGTTTCAAGAGGGGGAAACCTTAAGCCACAAGGATTGAGATCCCCAGTCATTGACTGGAGCCACCCTGAATATGGACATTGGATTATAACCTATGGACTATTTCTAAAAGGACTTTTGGCAACTACAAGCTCATCTCTACTTTGTATCTGAACCTCAAAAATTGAATTCAAGTCTATATGTCTATTAAACTTTTAACCAACACTCACTCTCTCTCTTTTCTTTTCTAATAAATTTTAGCTTAGTTAATAAGAATTGGCTATAGCGTGTATTTTAGGTAAAATCTAAGTTATAATTGAACCTGGTTATGTGGCTGATCCTTTGGGATCGGAAGTATCTTTTCTTTTATATGATGAAGTAAGATTTTCAGGAATCATCATCATATCTAACAGGTGTGTCTGGACGGAGGCCTGAGGCTGGGTACTTTAAGGGAACTGCGTGGTTTAAACTTCTAAGTAACCAGTGAGATACTACAGAAGCTGTTTTGTGCTGGCTTGGTAAATCTAAGTATCGAAATAACCAGCAGTGTTTGGGATTTGTCTGCCCTGTTTTGTTGGCAATTCACTCTGATTGAGTGAGCTGAGCTGGCTCCCGCGGGCAGCACCGTCACATCTACAGCCAGGCTGCAGAGGTCCGGGGGATCTTAGGGGCCTTGGGGTGCACAGATAACTATGTCCAGGCCATAACGGTCCCTGGGGGGCTTAGAGAGTTTGGGGGGGATACAGATACCAATCTCCATGCTCTAGGGGTCCCTGGGGGGCTTAGAGGGTTCGTGAGGGGCACATATTCCTACATCCAGGCTGTAGGGTTACCAGGGGGCTTAGGAGGTTAGTGGGGGGCAAAGATACCTACGTCCAGGCTGGAGGCATCCTGGGAGTCTTAGGGGATTTGTGGGGGCCAAAGACACCTATGTCCAGGCTGTAGGGGTACCAGTGGGTTTTAGGGGTTCGAGTGGGCACAGATACGTATGTCCAGGCTGTATCGTTCCCGGGGGGGGTTAGAGGTTTTGTGAGGGGCACAGATATCTATGTCCAGATTGTAGATGTCCCGGGAGGGGGGGTTAGGGGGGTTGTGGGAGTGGAAATACCTATGTCCAGGCTGTAGGGGTTCCTGGGGGCTTAGAGGGTTTCTGAGGGGCACATATACCTACGTGCACACTGGAGTGTCGCAAGGGGCTTATGGAGTCTATATGGGGTAAAGATACCAATGTTCTGGCTGTATAGGTCCCTCGGGGGCTTAGGGGGTTTGTGGGGCCACAGATACCTAAGTTCAGGCTGGAGGGATCTCTGAGTGTCTTAGGTATTTGGTGGGAGGCACAGATACCTACGTCCAGGCTGCAGGGGTCTCGGAGGGGCTTAGGGTCTGTCACAGAGTGTGGGGGAGTCCGGTCCTGCACCCCTCTTCCTGGGACTCACAGTGACTCTCAGCCAGCCAGTAAAACAGAAGGTTTATTGGACAACAGGAGCGAAGGATACAGCAGAGCTTGGAGGCACAAGCAGGACCCCACAATCAAGTCCTTCTAGGGGTTCAGGAAACTTAGTTCCCAGTTTGGGAATCCCTGAATTCCAACCACCCAGACCAAAACCGAAACTAAACTAACCCAACTCCCTCCAGCTGGCCATTTCCTGTGTCCAGCTTCCCGGGCAAAGGTTCTGACCCCTCCCCCCGCCTAGCTCAGGTTACAGGCTGAGCACGTGTCCGGTCCCAAAGTCACCCCCTGCTCTCCCATCCCCCACACAGACAGTCCCTACTCCATCACAGCACCGTGTGGCCACACTGGTTAATGCCCAGAACATTTCCTGCATGGAGCAACAGTGACACTGTGTGGCCATGCAGGGAAATGCACAGAGCATTTCCTGGCTGGAGCAACAGTGATTCCATGTGGCCACGCAGGGTAATGCACAGAGCATCACGCCTATGTAGAGGCTGTAGAGATACCTGGGGGGCTTAGGGGTCGTGGGGGGCACAGATAGCTACGTCCAGGCTGGAGACATTCTGGTGGGCATTAGGGGCTTCATGAGGGGCACAAATATCTATGTCAGGGCTGGAGAGGTCCCTGGATGGCTTAGGGGGTTGTGGTGAGCATAGATACATACGTCCAGGCTGTAGTGGTCCCTGGGGGTTTAAGGAGTTGGTAAGGGTCACAGAAACCTACGTATGGTCTGGAGGGGTCCCTGGGGGACTTAAGGGTTTGTGGTTGCGCAGATACCTACGTACCGGTTGGAGGGGGCCCTGGGGAGCTTAGGGGGTTTGTGTGGCGTACACATAGCTATAACCAGGCTGGTGGGGGCCCTATGGGTCTTAGAAGGCTGGTGATACCTCTGTAGGGACTGGAGAAGTCCTGGGGAGGGCTTTGGGGGTTCCTGGAAGTCACAAATATCTACGTCCAGGCTGGAGGAGTTCTGGGGGTATTAGGGAGTTGTGCGGGGGCACTGATACCTATATCGAGGCTGTAGGGGTCCTGGGGTTGCTTTGGGGCATTTTGGGGTACAGATAACTACTTCCATGCTGTAGGGGTCGCTGGGAGGATCAGTGGGTTCGTGAGGGTGCACAGATATCTACGTCCGGTCTATAGAGATCCTGAGGGGGGGCTTAGGGGTTTGTAAGGGGCACAGATACATTCATCCAGGCAAGAGGGGTCCTACGGACCTTAGGGGGTTCATGCTGGGCACAGATACCTGCGTCTAGGCTGGAGGGGTTTTGGGTGTCTTAGGAGGGTTGTGTGGGCACAGATACCTATGTCGATGCTGGAGGGGTCCTGTCATGTCTTAGCGGATTCGTGGGGTCAGAGATACCTACATCTAGGCTGGAGGGGTTCCGGGGGGATTAGGTGTGTTTGGGGGGGGGAACAGATACCTACATCCTGATGGTAGGTGGCCCTGGGTAGCTTAGGCGGTTTTTGTCGGTCACAGATACAAACATCCATGCTGTAGGGGTCCCGAGGGACTTTGTGGGGCTCTAGGGGTCACAGATACCTACCTACAGTCTGGAAGGTTCCTGTGGGTATTAAGGGGTGTGTGGGGCATACAGATGCCTACATCTGGGCTTGTGGGTTCCCTGGCGAGCTTAGAGGTTTGTGGAGAGCACAGATACCATTATCCAGGCTAGATGGGTCCTGGTGGGATTAGGGGGTTGTGGGGGGCACAGATACCTATGTAAGCAGAAGCAGGATGAACTCTACCCTCACATCTGGTGGTGAATTATGGCAAGTGTGGAAAAGGATTTCAGGGTCTGATCATGTTTGCATAGACACACCCACCGTGCGTGACACGGCCACGGCAGCCTGGGATGGTTACTTTGGCAGCTATGGTATCTCCAGTTTATTTGTTGTTGGGGTGTGAGATGTGGAGTGTTGTCACCCTGATTGTGTGGATGAGGAACTGTGAAACAGCTTTGAGACAGGGATTCTCACCATCAGTTGAGTGGCACTCACTAGACAAGGGAGTGGGCTCCTTGGATGAGCCAGAAACACCAATTACATCTTCTTCTCTTTTAACAGTTGAATAGTAGAGCTGGTTGTTGAATTTCTTAATAACTGAAGATCCAGGTTCCTGAGCTGAAGTCATTGAAGTGCTGTGTTAAATAGTGGGGGAGTTTGAAACAGTATTGCAGAGCAGCTGATGGAGGAGAGCAGTTTGTGGAACACTTGGAATGGCTCACGGAGTGAAGTAAGCTAAGCAGTTTTTGGAGACAGCTGGAGCAGATCACAGGTTGGCTGGTGGAGCAGAGCAGCTGGTGGACTGAGCTGAGCAGTTTGTGGGAAAGGTAGAAGCAGAATCCCACGGAGAGGCAGGGCAGACAGCAGTGGACCACGTAAGGTGCCCCTTTCTACCCAGCCTGGCAGGGGGGAAAACCCGGCAGATAGACTCTTGAACTCTGGGACTGCGGGACTGTGGGTGATTATGGGGTTGCTGGAGTCTTGAAATATTTGAGGTATTGTACTTTGGAGTCTTGGGGTGATTTGGAGATTGCTAGATTCTAGAGCCCAGAGAAAAGGACACGGCCTAGTTGACGTGTTTTCCAAATTTAATGCTATGTTGTTTATCTCACGTTATTAAACATTTTCTGCTATACCCAGATTCTATGATTGCGAGAGGGGAAGTATTGCCTCTTTGAGGCACCTAGGGATGTGTATGTAAAATTTTCCCATGTCACTGGGTGAGGGCTCGATCTGGTTTGCATTACGTAATGGGGAAGGGACCCCTATGTATTGAACCCAGTCCTTGCTGCTATCAATTCAGCCTGGCAGACGGGTTCCACCTATGTCCAGGCTGAAGGGGTCCCTGGGGGTTTTAGGGGGTTCCTGGGGGGCACAGAGATCTAGGTCCAGGCTGTAGGGGTCCCTGGGGGGCTCAGGGGTTTGGTGGGGGGCACAGATACCTACGTCCCAGCTGCAGGGGTCCCAGAGGGGCTTAGGGGGTGTCATGGAGTGTGGTGGAATCTGGCCCTGCACCTCTCTTCCAGGGACACACAGTGACTCAGCCAGCCAGTAAAACAGAGGGTTGTTTTGGCCAACAGGAACGAAGGATACAGCAGGGCTTTGGGGCACAACCAGGACCCGTCAGTCGAGTCCTTCTGGGGGTTCAGCAAGCTTAGTTCCCAGTTTGGGATTCTCTGAATTCCAACTACCCAGCTCCAAACCAAAACTGAACTAACTCCCTCCAGGCGACCCCTTCCTGTGTCTAGCTTCCCGGGCAAAGGTGCTCACTCTCTCAGCCCTGCCTAGCTCGAGTTACAGGCTTAGGTCCTGTCCCTCACCTAAAGTCACCCCCTGCTCTCCCATCCCCCACACAGACAGTCCCCACTCCATCACAGTAATGCCCAGAGCATTTTGCGCATGGAGCAACAGTAACACTGTGTGGCCATGCAGGGTAATGCCCAGAGCATTTCCCCCGTGGAGCAACAGTGACACCATGTGGCCACGCAGGGTAATGCACAGAGCATTTCCCCGCATGGAGCAACAGTGACACCGTGTGGACACACAGGATAATGCACAGAGCATTTCCCCGCATGGAGCAACAGTGACACCATGTGGGCACGCAGGGTAATACACAGAGCATTTCCCTACATGGAGCAACAGTGGCTCCGTGTGGCCACACAGGGTAATGCACAGAGCATTTCCCCGCATGGAGCAACAGTGGCACCGTGTGGCCACACAGGGTAATGCACAGAGCATTTCCTGCATGGAGCAACAGTGACACCGTGTGGCCACACAGGGTAATGCACAGAGCATTTCCTGCATGGAGCAACAGTGGCACCGTGTGGCCACACAGGGTGATACACAGAGCATTTCCTGCATGGAGCAACAGTGACACCGTGTGGTGACGCAGGGTAATGCACAGAGCATTTCCTGCATGGAGCAACAGTGACACCATGTGGCCACACAGGGTAATGCACAGAGCATGACACCTACGTGGAGGCTGTAGAGATCCCTCGAGGGCTTACGGGGGTTCGTAGGGTCACAGATACCTACATCCAATATGGGCGGGACCCTGGGAGAGTTAAGGGGGTTGTGAGGGGCATAGGTACTTGTGTCCAGGCTGTAGAGGTCCTGGTGGGGATTAAAGACTTCCTGGAGGACAACAATATCTACGTCCAGGCTGAAGGGGTCCCTGGACACTTAGGGGGTTGTGGTGAGCGCAGTGATCCCTGGGGGTATAGGGACTTGGTGAGGGGCACAGATACCTATGTATGTCCTGGAGGGGTCCCGGGGGGGGGCTTAGTGATAGTGTAGGAGACACAGATACCTACGTCCAGGCTATAGGCATTCTGGGGGGGCTTAGGGCTTTGGGGGGGCACAGATACCTACATCCAGGCTGGAGGGGTCCCGGGGGGCTTAGGTGGTTTGTGGGGAGGGGCACAGATATGTACATCCAGGCTGGAGAGGTTCCGGAGAGGATTAGGGGTTTTTGCGGATGGCAGAGATACCTATCTCCATACTCTAGGGGTCCCGGGGGCTTAGGGTTTTTTGGGAGGCACAGATATCTATGTCCAGGTTGGAGTGGTTCCTGGGGGGTTTAGGGAGTTCCTGGGGGGCACAGATACCTAGGTCCATGCTGTAGGGGTCCCTGGGTGGATTAGGGGTTTTCTGGGTGGCAGAGATACCTACGTCTAGGCTGTAGGGGTCCCTGGGAGGCTTAGGGGGTTTGTGGGGGGCAGCGATACCTACTTCCAGGCAATAGGGCTTCCAGGGGGAATTAGTGTGTTGGGGGGGCACAGATACCTAGGTTCAGGCTGGAGGGTTCCCGGGGGGGGGCTTAGGCCGTTTGTGTTGGGCACAGATATCTGCATCCAGGCTGGAGGGGTCCCTGGGGGGGCTAAAGCGGTTTCTGGTGGGCACAGATAACTACCTCCAGGCTGGAGGGGTTTCTCGGCACTTAGAGGTTGTGGGGGGCACAGATACTTCCATCCAGGCTGGAGGGTCCCTGGGGGGCTTAGCGGGTTCATGTGGGGCACAGATACCTAAGTCCAGGCTGGATGGGTCCAGGGGGGGCTTATGGGGTTCAGGGAGCACAGATGCTTATCTGTAGGCTATAGGGGTCCCTGGTGGGCTTAGGGGTTTTTTTGGGGGGCCCAGATACCTAAGTCCATGCTGTAGGCGTCCCTACAGGTGCTTATGGGTTCGTGGGGTGCACAGATACTTATGTCCAGTCTGGAGGGGACAGGGGGGGTTGGGGTTTCATGAGGGGCACAGATACGAACCTCCAGGCTGTAGGAGTCCCAGGGAGGCTGTGGGGGTACAGATACCTACATCTAGTCTGGAGGGGTCCTGGGGGTTATAGGGGGTTTGTGGGGGGCACAGATACCTAGGTACAGGCTGTCGGTGTCCCGAGGAGATTAGGCGGTTCACTGGGGGCTCAGATACATCCAGGCTGGATGTGTCCCGAGGAGCTTAGGGGGTTTGTGGGGTGCTCAGACACCTGTGTCCAGGCTGTAGGGATCCCTGGGAGGTTAGAGGTTCGTGGGGGTCACAGATAGGGACTTCCAGGCTGAAGGGGTCGCTGGGACGTTTAGGGGGTTTGTGGGAGTACAGATACCTACGTCCAGGCTAAAGGGGTAATGGGGGTGCTTAGGGAATCGGGGAGGACACAGATACCTACGTCCAGGGTCTAGGGGTCCCGAGGGGATTGGGGGTTGAGGGGGGAACAGATGCCTACGTCCTAGCTGAAGGGGTCCTGGGTGGTTTAGGAGGTTCGTTGGAGTCACAGATACCTAAGTCCAGGCTGTAGGGGTTCCTGGGGCATTCGGGGATTTCTGGGGGTCACAGATACCTACGTTCAGACTGGAAGGGTTCCAGAGGGCTTAGGAGATTTATAGGGGGACAGATACCAACATCCTGGCTGTAGGGGTTCCCATGGGGATTAGGTGGTTTATGGAGGGCACAGATTACTCATAGACTCTAGGACTGGAAGGGACCTCGAGAGGTCATCGAGTCCAGTCCCCTGCCCTCATGGGAGGACCAAATACTGTCTAGACCATCCCTAATAGACATTTATCTAACCTACTCTTAAATATCTCCAGAGATGGAGATTCCACAACTTCCCTAAGCAATCTATTCCAGTGTTTAACTACCCTGACAGTTAGGAACTTCTTCCTAATGTCCAACCTAAATCTCCCTTGCTGCAGTTTAAGCCCATTGCTTCTTGTTCTATCATTGGAGGCTAAGGTGAACAAGTTTTCTCCCTCCTCCTGATGACACCCTTTTAGATATCTGAAAACTGCTATCATGTCCCCTCTCAGTCTTCTCTTTTCCAAACTAAACAAACCCAATTCCTTCAGCCTTCCTTCATAGGTCATGTTCTCAAGACCTTTAATCATTCTTGTTGCTCTTCTCTGGACCCTCTCCAATTTTTCCACATCTTTCTTGAAATGTGGTGCCCAGAACTGGACACAATACTCCAGTTGAGGCCTAACCAGCGCAGAGTAAAGCAGAAGAATGACTTCTCGTGTCTTGTTTACAACACACCTGTTAATGCATCCCAGAATCATGTTTGCTTTTTTTGCAACAGTATCACACTGTTGACTCATATTAAGCTTGTGGTCCACTATGACCCCTAGATCTCTTTCTGCCATACTCCTTCCTAGACAGTCTCTTCCCATTCTGTATGTGTGAAACTGATTGTTCCTTCCTAAGTGGAGCACTTTGCATTTATCTTTATTGAACTTCATCCTGTTTACCTCAGACCATTTCTCCAACTTGTCCAGATCATTTTGAATTTTGACCCTGTCCTCCAAAGCAGTTGCAATCCCTCCCAGTTTGGTATCGTCCGCAAACTTAATAAGCGTACTTTCTATGCCAACATCTAAATCGTTGATGAAGATATTGAACAGAACCGGTCCCAAAACAGAACCCTGCGGAACCCCACTTGTTATACCCTTCCAGCAGGATTGGGAGCCATTAACAACTACTCTCTGAGTACGGTTATCCAGCCAGTTATGCACCCACCTTATAGTAGCCCCATCTAAATTGTACTTTCCTAGCTTATCTATAAGAATGTCATGTGAGACCGTATCAAATGCCTTACTAAAGTCTAGGTATATCACATCCACCGCTTCTCCCTTATCCACAAGGCTCGTTATCCTATCAAAGAACGCTATCAGATTAGTTTGACACGATTTGTTCTTTAAAAATCCATGCCGGCTATTCCCTATCACCTTACCACCTTCCAAGTGTTTGCAGATGATTTCTTTACTATATTTGCCCCCTTCCAGTCTTCTGGAATCTCTCCCATCTCCCATGATTTCCCAAAGATAATAGCTAGAGGCTCAGATACCTCTTCCATTAACTCCTTGAGTATTCTAGGATGCATTTCATCAGGCCCTGGTGACTTGCAGGCATCTAACTTTTCTAAGTGATTTTTTACTTGCTCTTTCCTTATTTTCTCTTCTAAACCTACCCTCTTCCCATAAGCATTCACTATACTAGACATTCCTTCAGACTTCTCAGTGAAGACCGAAACAAAGAAGTCATTAAGCATCTCTGCGATTTCCAAGTCTCCCTGGAGTTAGGCCACTGGAGCTGGGGTCAGGGCCCCCACGGGTTGGGCCCCTGGAGCAGGGGTCAGGCAACGCACGGGTTGGGCCCCTGGAGCTGGGGTCAGGGCCCCTACGGATTGGGCGCCTGGATTTGGGGTCAGGACCCACACGAGTGGGGCCACTAGAGCTCGGGTCAGGGCCTACACTAGTTGGAGCCCTGGAGCTGTAGTCAGGGCCCCCACGAGATCGGCACCTGGAGCTGGGGTCAGGGCCCGCACGGGTTGGGCCCCTGGAGATGGGGTCAGGGCCCCCACGGGCTGGGCAACTGGAGCTGTGGTCAGGGCCCCCACGGGTTAGGCCCCCGGTGCTGGCGTCAGGGCCCACACGGGTTGGGCCCCTGGAGCTGGGGTCAGGGCCCACACGGGTTGGGCCTCTGGAGCAGGGGTCAGGGCCCTCACGGATGGGGCCTCTGGAGCTCGGGTCAGGGCCCGCACGAGTGGGGCCCCTGGGGCTGGGGTCAGGGCCCGCACAGGTTGGGCCCGTGGAGCTGGGGTCAGGGCAAGCACTTGTGGGGCCACTGGAGCTGGGGTTAGGGCCCGAACGGGTTGGGCCCCTGGAGCTGGGGTCATGGCCCCCACGGGTTAGGCCCCTGAAGCTGGGGTAAGGGCCCCTATGGGTTGGGCCCCTGGAGCTGGGGTCAAGTCCCCCACAGGTTGGGCCCCTGGAGTTGGGGTCAGGACCCACACGGTTTGGGTCCCTGGAGCTGGGGTCAGGGCCTGCAAGGGTTGGGCAACTGGAGCTGTGGTCAGGGCCTCCATGGGTTGGGCATCTGGAGTTGGGGTCAGGCCCGCACGGGTTAGGCCTCTGGAGCTGGGGTCAGGGCCCCCACGGGTGGGGTCCGGGAGCTGGGGTCAGGGCCCGCACAGGTGGGGCATCTGGAGCTGGGGTCAGGCCCGCACGGGTTAGGCCTCTGGATCTGGGGTCAGGGCCCCCACGGGTGGGGCATCTGGAACTGGGGTCATGGCCCCCACGGGTTGGGTCCCTGACCTGGGGTCAGCACCTCCATGGGTTGGGCCACTGGAGCTGTGGTCAGAGCCCGCACGGGTTGGGACCCTGGAGCTGGGGTAAGGGCCCCCACGGGTTGGGGCCCTGGAGCTGGGGTCAGGGCACCCACGAGTTTGGCCCTTGAGGTTGGGGTCAGGGCCCCCACGAGTTCGGCGCCTGGAGCTGGGGTCAGGGCCCGCACTGGTGGGGCCTCTGGAGCTGGGGTCAAGTCCCCCACAGGTTGGGCCCCTGGAGTTGGGGTCAGGACCCACACGGTTTGGGTCCCTGGAGCTGGGGTCAGGGCCCGCAAGGGTTGGGCAACTGGAGCTGTGGTCAGGGCCTCCACGGGTGGGGCCCCTGGAGCTGGGGTCAGGGCCCGCAAGGGTTGGGCAACTGGAGCTGTGGTCAGGGCCTCCACGGGTTGGGCATCTGCAGTTGGGGTCAGGCCCGCACGGGTTAGGCCTCTGGAGCTGGGGTCAGGGCCCCCACGGGTGGGGCATCTGGAGCTGGGGTCATGGCCCCCACGGGTTGGGCCCCTGACCTGGGGTCAGCACCTCCATGGGTTGGGCCACTGGAGCTGTGGTCCGAGCCCGCACGGGTTGGGACCCTGGAGCTGGGGTAAGGGCCCCCACGGGTTCGGCCCCTGGAGCTGGGGTCAGGGCACCCACGAGTTTGGCCCTTGAGGTTGGGGTCAGGGCCCCCACGAGTTCGGCGCCTGGAGCTGGGGTCAGGGCCCGCACTGGTGGGGCCTCTGGAGCTGGGGTTAGGGCCCACACGGGTTTGGCCACTGGACCTGGGGTCAGGGCCCCCACGAGTTCGGCGCCTGTTGCTGGGGTCAGGGCCCACACGGGTTGAGACCCTGGAGCTGGGGTCAGTGCCCCCACGGGTGGGGCCCCTGGAGCTGGCGTCAGGGCCCCCACGGGTTGAGTTCTTGAGGGTGGCGTCAGGACCCCACGAGTTCGGTGCCTGGAGCTGGGGTCAAGGCCCCCACTGGTTTGGCCTCTGGAGCTGGGGTCATGGCCCACACGGGTTGGGCCCGGGGAGTTGGGGTGTGGGTTCACACAGGTTGGGCCCTGGAGCTGGGAGGTAAAGGTCTGTTGAAAACTACGGGCTTTAACTACTCTGCTTCGCTTACCATGGTTCCTGGAAGTTGTAGAGGTAGCTTTGGGTCGTTCAAAAGCCGGGGGTCTGAGCCCCTTTCCCCCCTCCCTGAAAACGAATGCTGTTTTAGAGGTAGACTTTTTGGCCTTTTTTAGTGCCGGCTGGTTTTGTGCAAGAAGGGATTTGGACGCGAAGGGCTGTTCAAAATCGCTGTGCTTAATACCCTTGCTTCCAACTGCAGCTGCCTCAAAGGAAATTTCTTGGCCTCTTTAAGCGCGCTCCGCTCCAACATTTCTTATGGAGGAATAACGCTTGATGAGTCTGCTGAGACACATAAACAGAATGTTTTTTAGCACGGCTTTTTTTTACTAACAACAACAAAGCTGTTCCCCAAATATATATATTTTAAAAACGTTTTAGCAATAAGGGGGCTAAAATCCGCGTTTAAATACAATGTACAAAATAAAGCGCTCTTATAGTTTACACCACGCTGGGGCGGTACAACGGCACAGTAAAAGCGTTAAGGGTTTTCAAGCCCCTAAAATGCACACTATTTGCAACATCAGATTTTTTTATTTTAAAAAAGACATATTTAAAAAACAGTTCACACCTTCTTCTGGAATTTCAGGAAAACTATTGGGTGGTTTTGACTTCCATCTTGTTCTAAATTAAAAAAATAAAATTTTTTAAAACATTTTATCTTAAAAATAAATTAATTGTGTAGCATATTAATTAGCTTACCAAAGTTTAAAGCTTGTAGCGCGGCATCTGGAATGTCAAGAAAAAAGGCCGCGTCCTATTTAAAAGAAAAAATATTGCCTTTTAACTAAGCATAAAACTGGTGTAATACCTTGGCGACCCACACAAATTATAGTTAGGTTTCGTACCATGTTGTTGCTCCCCATAACGGTAAAAGTCTTGTATTAGCAATATTTCTTTAACAGGCTTGTTCAGTTTTTTGTTCCTCTATTTATAGGTTTAAACCTGTTTTTAAAAAAAGGTTTTGTCCTCCACCCCCCAAAATTAATATTTAAAAAGGCGTTTCTTTAAAAAAACAGAGTGTGTAAAGAGCACTTTTCTAGGAAAAAAGGTGGGTGTGGCTTGGGGAGTGCCTATATACTTTAGCTTTAATGGCTAAAAATGTTATTTTTTATAGTAAATGTGTTTAAACAGTTAATAAAAAGCGTTTGTAAATGGTAATGTACCCATTTACACCCTTGTAACCAAAAACTTTTTAAAAACTGCAACCTGTATTTCTTTAATTTGTCTTATGGCCTTAGTTTTTAAAACAAAACTGCTAATTTAAAAAGAAACCACGTTAAACTTTTACACAACTTATTTTTCATTGTTAGTAAGTTAAAAAAATTAGGTATTACTTTAAAAACACATTTTAAAACGGTATTTAGCTTTTGTTACAGGGTAAAAAAAAGCCGAAGGCTCTGGCTGTTTAGCTAAGAGCGGAGGGGGAGTTGTCTTAGTTAGTTTTTTAAAAAACGCGGGAAGGTTTTTGGCTACACACCTTAGCTTTTAAACTTTAATGGTTAAAAAGCTTAGTTTTGATAGTAAATTAGTATGCTTTTTAATACCTGTTTTTGGCGTTCTTTTGCTTTAAAAGAAGACCTTGTTATGTTTTGTTCTTTTTATTTTTAATTTACTGACTTACAGAGGATGTTTTTGCTAACAGCTGCTGCAAAAGCCTGCTGTTTTTACTATAAAATGGCCCGGGTTAGCCTACAATTAAAAAAAAACCAACCTTTTTTTGTTACAACACATTAGTTTTATAACCCTAAACTGTTTTTGCACACTTACATGTTATTAAAACACCTATGCCTAAATAAAGACAATGGGTCTTCAGGTTTCCTTTTCACCTTTATTTGTTAAAAAGTGGGGAAAAAAGCAATCTTCTCTCTAATCCGCAGGTTTACTAAATATGGGGACTATAAACCGCCTGTTACTAAAAAAAAATCTAGGGTGCTTCTGCATAATTTTTTATTACAACACATACAAAAGGGTTGTGTCTTAGGTTTGTCTTTTCGAGTCATTATCCCTTTGCAAAACTTAATGTAACTGTAACTTGTGTTTGTTAAAAAGTTTGGGAAAGAAGTAGCCTTTTTATCTCTGACCCACTGCTCACAGAGGCTTCTTTGCTAACAGGTGCTTTGCCCGACTTTCACATTGTTTTTACTAAAAAAAACCAAAAAAACCTGTTAGTTTAAAACCTAGGGAAAAACTTTAAAAATGGTGTATTACAAAAAGCTTGTGGTTTTAACTTTTATAAAAACATCTTTGTAAAAGGGCTACTTGGCGGGAAAATGCTGCGGGTCTGTTTCTTTAGATAAGAAAAACAGATAAAAGGAAGGGGGAAAGAAGGGGGCGCTGGCTCTTGCTTAAAGTCTTGAGACAATAGGATTGGTTCAGGAAAATGAATTCTATGACGCTGTTGTAAAACCACCTCTGATTGGTCCGATCCAAAGGCGGTGATAACAAGCCTGAGAGGGTTTGTACCAGGAAAGCTGCCTCATTCTACAGAAAGACGGGAAAAGGTAACAATTCTCTCTCTTTCTCTTCAATCCTACCCTGTGCTCTCTATCTTTGCTCTTTGCAAAGTGGACTCTCTCTTCGCTTTTCTTGTCTTGTAACCCGCCCTGATTCTGAATGCTTTTTTACCCTGTGCTTACTGAACAGACTCTGCCTGCTTCTCTCTCTGTCTCATTCTGATTCTGCCATGTGCTCTCTATCTTTGCTCTTTTTTCTTAATCTGCAATGATATTGAATAGTTTAAATACTTTTTTACCCCGTGCTTACCAAACAGGCTTTGCCTTTGTCAATTTTCCTTTTAAACTTCGTTTTTTCTTAACCTACATTGGTATTAATTAGTTTTAATGTGTTTTATTTACTAGGGTTAAACCAAAAAAGCTACCTCGTTTTACAAAAAGACTGCAAAGGTAAACTTTTTTTAAGTTTACCCTAAGCTTTATTGTGTTTTTCTTAGCCACTTTTTTATAAAGTTTTTATGCTGTGCTTACCAAACAGGCTTTGCCTTTGTCAATTTTTTTCAAACCTAGTTTATAAGTATTTCTTTATAGTTTTTGGTTATGTGCTTACAAAACAGGTTTTGCTTCAGTTAATTATCCTTTTAAACTTAGTTTTTAATGTTTTTTCTTAACCTACATTGATATTGACTAGTTTCAATACCTTTTTATCCTGTGCTTACCAAACAGGTTTTGCCTTAGAAAATTCCCTTTATAAACCTAGATTACAATATTATTTAACTTTTTTATTAATCCACCCTGATATTTAATACACTTTTTATTCATGTCAATAAAAGGGCCGTGGAAACCTGTCAAAATTGCATGGTGATGAATACGATCGTGCTCATTACTACTCATGGTTCTCCAGGGCCACGGTTGGGGCCCCCAGGGGTTGGGCCCCTGGAGCTACAGTTGGGGCACCCAGGGGTTAGGCCCCTATTGCTGGGGTTGGGTATCCCAGGGGTTGGGCCCCTGGAGCTACGGTTGGAGCCCCCAGGGGCTGGGCCCCTGAAGCTGGGGATGGGACCCCCAGGATTGGGCCCCTGGAGCTGGGGTTCGGACCTCGAGGGGCTGGGCCCCTATTGCTTCGGTTGAGGCCCCGAGGGGTTGGGCCCCTGGAGCTATGGTTGGGGCCCCCAGGGTTGGGCCCCTGGAGCTACGGTTGGAGCCTCAGAGGTTGGGCCCATGGAGCTGGGGTTGGAGCCCCGAGGGGTTGGGCCCCTGGAGCTATGGTTGGGGCCCCAGGTGTTGGGCCCCTGGAGCTGGGGTTGGGGCAACCAGGGGCTGGGCCCCTACTGCTGGGGTTGGGGCCCCAGGGCTTGGGCCCCTGGAGCTACGGTTGGGGCCCCCAGGGCTTGGGCCCCTGGAGCTACGGTTGGTGCCCGCAGGGGTTGACCCCTGGAACTGGGAATGGGGCACCCAGGGGTTGGGCCCCGATTGCTGGGGTTGGGGCCCCAGGGGTTGGGCCCCTGGAGCTACGATTGCGCCCCAGGGGTTGGAACCCTGGAGCTAGGGTTGGGACTCCCTGGGGCTGGGACCCTGGAGCCACGGTTGGGGCCCCCAGGGGTTCGGTCCCTGGAGCTGGGGTTGAGGGCCCCAGGGTTTCGGCCCCTGGAGCTGGGGTTGGGGCCCCAAGGGGCTGGGCCCCTATTTCTCGGGTTGGAGACCCCAGCTGTTGGGCCCCTGGAGCTGGGGTTGGGTCCCCCAGGAGTTGGGCCCCTGGAGCTATGGTTGGGGCCCCCAGGGGTTGAGCCCCTGAAGCCACGGTTGGGGCCCCCAGGACTTGGGCCCCTGGAGCTACGTTTGCGCCCCAGGGGTTGGAACCCTGGAGCTGGGTTCGGGATGAGCTTGGGTTGGGCCCCTGGAGCTATGGTTGGGGCCCCCAGGGGTTCGGTCCCTGGAGCTGGGGTTGAGGGCCCCAGGGTTTGGGCCACTGGAGCTGGGGTTGTGGCCCCAAGGGGCTGGGCCCCTATTGCTAGGGTTGGGGCAAAAGCGGTTGAGCCCCTGGAGCTGGGGTTGAGGGCCCCAGAGTTTGGGCCCCTGGAGCTACGGTTGGAGCTCGAGGGGTTGGGCCCCTGGAACTACTGTTGGGGCCCCAAGGGGTTAGGCCCCTGCAGCTACGGTTGGGGCCCCAGGGGTTGGGCCCCTGCCGCTGGGGTTGGGGTCCCCCGGGGTTGGGCCCCTGGAACTGGGGTTGGGGCCTCGAGGGTCTGGGCCCCTATTGCTCGGGTTGGAGACCCCAGGTGTTGGTCCCCTGGAGCTGGGGTTGGGTCCCCCAGGAGTTGGGCCCCTGGAGCTACGCTTGGGGCCCCAGGGGCTGGGTCGCTATTGCTGGGGTTGGGGCCCCCAGGTGTTGGGCCTCTGGAGCTGGGGTTGGGTCCCCCAGGGGTTGGGCCCCTGGAGCTGGGAATGGGGCACCCAGGGGTTGGGTCCCTGGAACTCGGGTTAAGGGCCCCAGGGTTTGGGCCCCTGGAGCGGGGGTTGGGGCCCCCAGGGGCTGGGCCCCTATTCCTGGGGTTGGAGCCCCCAGGGGTTTGGCCCCTGGAGTTGGGGTTGGGACCCTGGAGCTACAGTTGGGGCTCCAGGGGTTGGGCCCCTGGAACTACGGTTGGGGGCCCAAGGGGTTAGGCCCCTGCAGCTACGGTTGGGGCCCCAGGGGTTGGGCCCCTGGCGCTGGGGTTGGGGCCCCCAGGGGTTGGGCCGCTGGAACTACGGTTGGGGACCCCACGGGTTGGGCCCCTAGAGCTGGGGTTGGGGCCCCCAGGGGTTGAGCCCCTGGAACTGGGGTTGAGGCCTCGAGGGGCTGGGCCCCTATTGCTCAGGTTGGAGACCCCAGGGGTTGGGCCCCTGGAGCTGGGTTTGGGTCCCCCAGGAGTTGCGCCCCTGGAGATACGGTTGGGGCCCCAGGGGCTGGGTCCCTATTGCTGGGGTTGGGGCCCCGAGGTGTTGGGCCTCTGGAGCTGGGGTTGGGTCCCCCAGGGGTTGGGCCCCTGGAGCTACGGTTGGGGTCCGCAGGGGTTGGGCCCCTGGAGTTCGGGTTGAGGACCCCAGGGCTTGGGCCCCTGGAGCTGGGGTAGGGGCCCCAGGGGTTGGGACCCTGGTGCTGGGGTTCGGGCCCCCAGGGTTTGGGCCCCTGGAGCTGGGGTTGAGCCGCCAGGGGTTGGGCCTCTATTGCTGGGGTTGGGACCCCCAGGGGTTGGGTCCCTGGAGCTACGGTTGGGGACCCCAGGGGCTGGGTCTCTGGAGCTACGGTTGGGGCCCTCAGGGGTTTAGCTCCTGCAGATGGGGTTGAGGCCCCCAGGGGTTTTGCCACTGGAGCTACGGTTGGGGCCCCCAGGGGTTGAGCCCCTGGAGCTGGGAATGGGGCACCCAGGGGTTAGGTCCCTGGAACTCGGGTTAAGAGCCCCAGGGTTTGGGCCCCTGGAGCGGGGGTTGGGGCCCCCAGGGGCTGGGCCCCTATTGCTGGGGTTGGGGCCCCGAGGGGTTTGGCCCCTGAAGTTGGGTTTGGGACCCCAGGGGTTGAGCCCCTGGAACTACGGTTGGTGCCCCTAGGGGCTGGGCCCCTAGAGCTGGGGTTGAGGGCCCCAGGGTTTGGGCCCCTGGAGCTGGGGTTGGGGCCCCCAGGGGTTGGGCCCCTGGAGCTACGCTTGGGGCCCCCAGGAGTTGGGCCCCTATTGCTGGGGTTGGGGCCCAGGGGTTGTTTCCCTAGGGCTACGGTTGGGGCCCCCAGGGGTTGGGCCACTGAAGTTACGGTTGGGGCCCCCAGAGGTTGGGCCCCTATTGCTGGGGTTGGGGCTCCCAGGGGTTGGGCCCCTGAAGCTACGGTTGGGGCCCCGAGGGGTTGGGCCCCTGAAGCTGGGGTTGGGGCCCCCAGGGGTTGGGCCCCTATTGCTGGGGTTGAGCCCCTCAGGAGCTAGGCCCCTATTGGTGGGGGTTTGGCCCCCAGGGTTTGGGCCTCTGAAGGTACGGTTGGGGCCCCCAGGGCTTAGACCCCTGGAGCTACGGTTGGGGCCCCAGGGGTTGGAACCCTGGAGCTGGGGTTGGGGCTCCCTGGGGTTGGGCCCCTGGAGCTGGGGTTGTGGCCTCTAGGGGTTGGGCCCCTGGAGCAACGGTTTGGGGCCCCCAGGGGTTGGGCCGTTGGAGCTACGGTTGTGGCACCAGGGATTGGGCCCCTGGAGCTGGGGTTGGGGCCCCCAGGGGTTGTTCCCCTGGAGTTTGGGTTGAGGCCCCCAGGGGTTGGGCCCCTATTGCTGGGGTTGTGGCCCCCAGGGGTTGGGCCCCTGGAGCTACGGTTGGGGCCCCAAGGGGTTTGGCCGCTGGAGTTGGGGTTGGGGGCCCCAGGGGTTGGGCCCCTGGAGCTACGGTTGGGGCCCCCAGGGGCTGGGCCCCTGGAGATACGGTTCGGTCCCCAGGGGCTGGGCCCCTATTTCTGGGGTTCGGGCCCCAAGGGGTTGGGCCCCTGGAGCTACGGTTGGGGCCTAGAAGCGTTGGGCCCCTATTACTAGGGTTGGGGCATCCAGGGGTTGGGCCCCTGGAGCTACAGTTGGGGTCCAGAGGGATTGAGCCGCTGGAGCTGGGGTTGAGGGCCCCAGGGGTTGGGCCCCTGGAGCTATGGTTTGGGCCCCAGGGACTGGGCCCCTATTGCTGGGGTTGAGCCCTCAGGGGTTGGGCCCCTGGAGATACGGTTGGGGCCCCGAGGGGTTGGGCCCCTGGAGCTGGGGTTTGGGACCCCAGGGGTTGGGCCCCTGGAGCTACGGTTCGGGCCCCGACGGGTTGGGCCCCTAGAGCTGGGCTTGGGGCCCCCAGAGGTTGGGCCACTATTGCTGGAGTTGGGGCCCCGAGGGGTTGCGACCCTGAAGCTACAGTTGGGGCCCCCGGGGTTGGGCCCTTGGAGCTATGGTTGGGGACCCAGGGGTTGGGCCCCTGGAGCTGGGCTTCGGGCCCCCAGGGTTTGGGCCCCTGGAGCTGGGGTTCGGGCCCCAGGGGCTGGGCCCTTATTGCTGGGGTTGGGGCCCGTAGGTGTTGGGCCTCTGAAACTGGGGTTGGGGCCCCCAGGGGTTGGGCTCCTGGAGCTATGGTTTGGGCCCCCAGGGGTTGGGCCGCTGGAGCTACGGTTGGGGCCCCCAGGGTTTGGGCCCCTGGAGCTGGGGTTGGGGCCCCCAGGGGCTGGGCCCCTGGAGATACGGTTCGGGCCCCAGGGGCTGGGCCCCTATTTCTGGGGTTGGGGACCCGAGGGGTTGGACCCCTGGAGCTACGGTTGGGGCCCGCAAGCGTTGGGCCCCTATTACTGGGGTTGGGGCCCCGAGGGGTTGGGGACCTGGAGCTACGGTTGTTATCCCGAGGGGTTCGGCCCCTAGAGCTGGGGTTGAGGGCCCCAGGGGTTGGGCCCCTGAAGCTACGGTTGGGGCCCTCAGGGCATGGGCCCCTGGAGCTATGGTTGGGGCCCCAGGGGTTGGACCTCTGGAGCTGGGGTTGGGACTCCCAGGGGTTGGGACCCTGGAGCTAACGTTGGGGCCCCCAAGGTTTAGGCCCCTGGAGCTGTGGGTGGGGCCCCCAGGGGTTGGGCCCCTGGAGCTACGGTTGAGGCTCCACAGGTTGGCTCCCTATTGCTGGGGTTGGGGCCCCAGGGGTTGGGCCCATAGAGCTACGGTTGGGGCCCCCAGGGGTTGGGCCCCTACTGCTTGGGTTGGGTCCCCGAGTTGTTGCGCCCCTGGAGCTACGTTTGGGGCCCCCAGGGGTTGGGCCCCTGGAACTACGGTTGGGGCCCCAGGGGTTGGGCCCCTGGAGCTGGGGTTGGGGCCCCAAGCGGTTGGGCCCTTGGAGTTACGGTTGGGGTCCCCAGGAGTCGGGCCCCTAGAGTTGTGGTTGGGGCTCCCAGGGGTTGGGCCCCTATTCCTGGGATTGGGGCCTCCAGGGGTTGTTCCCCTGGAGCTACGGTTGGGGCCCCTAGGGGTTGGCCTCCTAGAGCTGGGTTTTAGGGCCCCAGGGGTTGGGCCCCTGGTGCTGGGGTTGGGGCCCCCAGGGGTTGGGCCGCTGGAGCTACAATTGGGGCCCCAAAGGGGTTGGGCCCCTGGAGTTTGGGTTGGGGCCCCCAGGGGTTGGACCGTCATAGCTGGGGTTGGGACCCCCATGGGTTGGGCCCCTTGAGCTACGGTTGGGGCCCCCAGGAGTTGGGCCCCTGGAGCTGTGATTTGGAACTCCAGGGGTTGGGCCCTGGAACTGGGGTTGAGGGCCCCAGGGTTAGGGCCCCTGGAGCTGGGGTTGAGGGCCCCAGGGTTTGGGCCCCTGGAGCTGGGGTTGGGGCCCCCAGGGGTTGGACCCCTGGAGCTGGGGTTGAGGGCCCCAGGGGTTGGGCCCCTGAAGCTACGGTTGGGGCCCGAAAGGGGTTGGGCTCCTGGAGCTGGGGTTGGGGCCCCCAGGCGTTGGGCCCCTGGACCTGGGGTTGGGGCCCATGAGGTTGAGCCCGGGAGCTGGGGTTGGGACTAACAGGGTTTGGTCCCTGGAGCTACGGTTGCTCTCCCCACGGGTTGGGCCCCTTTAGATGGGGTTGATGGCCCCAGGGGTTGGGCCCGTAGAGCTGCGGTTGGGGCCACCAGGGGTTGGGCCTCTGGAGCTGAGATTGGGGCCCCCGGGGTAGGGACCCGGAAGCTGGGGTTGGGGCTAACAGGTCCCTGGAGCTACGGTTGCTGTCCTGACGGGTTGGGCCCCTTTAGCTGGGGTTGAGGGCCGCAGAGTTTGGGCCCCTGGAGCTGGGGTTGGGGCCCCCAGGGGCTGGGCCCCTATTGCTGGGGTTGCGGCCCCCAGGGGTTGGGTCCCGGGAGCTGGGTTTGGGGCTCCCAGAGGTTGGTCCCTGGAGCTACGGTTGGTGCCCCCAGGGGTTGGGCTCCTATTGCTGGGGCTGGGGCTCCCAGGAGTTGACCCCTGGAGCTACGGTTGGGGCCCCCAGGGGTTGGTCCCCTGGAGCTATGGATGGAGCCCCCAGAGGTTGGGCCCCTGGAGCTACGGTTGGAGTCTCCAGGGGTTGGGACCCTGGAGCTGGGGTTGGGGCCCCCAGGGTCTGGGCCCGTATTGCTGGGGTTGGGGCCCCCAGGGGTTGGGACCCTGGAGCTGGGGTTGAGGCCCCCAGGGGTTGGGCCGCTGGAGCTACAGTTGGGGCCCCCAGGGGTTGGGCACCTTGAGCTGGGGTTAAAGACCCCAGGGGTTGGGCCCCTGGAGGTGGGGTTGGGGCTCCAGGGGTTGGGTCCCTGGAGTTACGGTTTGGGCCCAAGGGGTTCGGCCCTTGGAGCTCGGGTTGAGGCCCCAAGGGGTTGGGCCCCTGGAGCTACGGTTGGGATCCCTAGGGGTTGGGCCATTGGAGCTGGGGTTCGGGCCCCCAGGGGTTGGGCCCCAGGAGCTACGGTTGGGGCCCCAGGGGTTGGGCCCCAGGAGCTGGGGTTTGGGACCCCAGGGGTTGGGCCCCTATTGCTGGGGTTGGGCCCTCAGGGGTTGGGCCCCTGAAGCCACAGTTGGGGCCCCCTGGGGTTGGGCCTCTGGAGCTACGGTTGGGGCCCCAGGGGTTGGGCCCGTGGAGCTGGAGTTGGGGCCCCCAGGGGTTGGGTCCCTATTGCTGGTGTTGGGCCCCTAGGGGTTGGGCCTCTGAAGCCAGAGTTGGGGCCCCCAGGGGTTGGGCCCCTGGAGCTACTTTTGGGGCCTCCAGGGGTTGGGCCCCTGGAGCTGGGCTTGGGGTCTCCAGGGGTTGGGCCTTTGGAACTACTTTTGGGGCCACCAGGGGTTGGGCCCCTGGAGCTGGGGTTGGCGCCCCCAGGCGTTGGGCCCCTATTGCTGGGTTTGGGATCCCCACGGTTTGGGCCCCTGAAGCTACGGTTGGGACCCCCAGAGGTTGGGCCCCTGGAGCTACGGCTCGGGACCCCAGGGGTTGGGCCCCTGGAGCTGGAGTTGGGGCCCCCAGGGTTTGGGCCCCTATTGCTGGGGTTGGGGCCCCCGGGGACTGGACCCCTGGAACTACGGTTTGGGCCCCCAGGGGTTGGGCCCCTGGAGCTGGGGTTGGGGCCCCCAGGGGTTAGGCCCATATTGCTGGGGTTGCGTCCACCAGGGGTTGGGCCCTTTGAGCTACAGTTGGGGCCTCCAGGGGTTGGGCCCCTGGAGCTGGGGTTGGGGCCCGAAGGGACTGAGCCCCTATTGCTGGGGTTAGGGTTCCCAGGGGTTGGGCCCCTGGAGCTATGGTTGGGGCCCCCAGAGGTTGGGCCCCTGGATCTACGGTTGGGACCCCCAGGGGTTGGGCCATTGGAGCTAGGGTTGGGTCCCCCAGGGGCTGGGCCCCTGGAGCTACGGTTGGGGCCCCCAGGGGTTGGGCCCGTGGAGCTATGGTTGGGGTCCTAGGGGTTGGGCCCCTGGAGCTGGGGTTGGGCCCCTGGAGGTGGGGTTGGGGCCCCCAGTGGTTGAGACCCTATTGCTGGTGTTGGGGCCTCTCAGGGGTTGGGCCCCTGGAGCTGGGAATGGGACCTCCAGGATTTGGACCCCTGGAGCTGGGGTTTGGGCCCCCAGGCGTTGGGCCCCTGGAGCTACGGTTGGGGCCCCCAGGGGTTGGGCCTCTGGAGCTGGGGTTGTGGCCTCCAGGGCTTGGGCCCCTATTGCTGGGGTTCAGACCCCCAGGGGTTGGGCCCCTGGAGCTACGGTTGGGGCCCCCAGGGGTTGGGCCCCTGGAGCTGGGGTTGTGGCCTCCAGGGCTTGGGTCCCTATTGCTGCGGTTCAGACCCCCAGCGGTTGGGCCCCTGGAGCTACGGTTGTGGCCCCCAGGGTTTGGGTCCCTGGACCTTGGGTTGGGGTCACCAGGGGTTAGGCCCCTGGACCTGGGGTTCGAGCCCCCAGGGGTTGGGCCTTGGAGCTGGGGTTGGGGCCCCCAGGGGTTGGGCCCCTGGACCTGGGGTTGAGGGCCCCAGGGATTGGGCCCCTGGAGCTGGGGTTGGTGCTCACCAGGGTTTGGTCCCCTGGAGCTGGGGTTGGGGCCCTAGGGGCTGGGCCCCTATTGCTGCGGTTGGGGCCCCCAGGGATTGGGCTCCTGGAGCTGGGGTTGGGGCCCCCAGGGGTTGCGACCCCGGAGCTGGGGTTGGGGCCGCCAGGTCCTGGGCCCCTTTTTCTGCGGCTGGGGCCCCCAGGGGTTGGGCACCTGGAGCTGCGGTTGGGACCCCCAGGGGTTGGGTTCCTGCAGCTACGGTTGGGGCCCCCAGGGGTTGGGCACATGGAGCTGGGGTTGGGGCCCCCAGGGGTTGGGCCCCTATTGCTGCGGTTCGGGCCCCCAGGAGTTGGGCCCCTGAAGCTACGATTGGGGCCCCCAGGGGTTGGGCCCCTGGAGCTGAGGTTAGGGCCCCCAAGGGTTGGGGCCCTGGAGCTACGGTTGTTGCCCCCAGGGGTTGGACCCCTGGAGCTGGGATTGGGGCCCCCAGGGGTAGGGCCCCTATTGCTGACGTTGGGCCCGCAGGGTTTGGGCCCCTGGCGCTGGGGTTGTGGCCCCAGGGGTTGGGCCCCTGGAGCTACGGTTGGGGCCCCCAGGGGTTGGGCCCCTGGAACTGGGGTTGGGGTCTCCAGGGGCTGCGCCCCTATTGCTGGGGTTTTTGCTCTGAGGGGTTAGGCCCCTCGAGCTGCGGTTGGGGCCCACGGGGCTGGGACCCTATTGCTGGGGTTGAAGCCCCAGGGCTTGGGCCCCTGGAGCTACAGTTGGGGCCCCCAGGGGTTGAGCCCCTGGAGCTGGGGTTGGGGTCCCCAGGGGTTGAGCCCCTGGAGCTGCGGTTGGGGCCCCCAGGGGTTGGGCCCCTGAAGCTGCGATTAGAGCCCCCAGGGGTTGGGCCTCTGGAGCTGGGGTTGGGGCCTCCAGGGGTTGGGCCCCTGGAGCTTCGGTTGGGGCCCTGAGGGGTTGGGCCACTGGAGCTTGGGTTGAGGGCCCTAGGGGTTGGGCCCCTGGAGCAGAGGTGAGGGCACGCACGGGTTGTGCCCGTAGAGCAGGAGTGACGGCCCGCACAGGATGGGCCACTGGAGCTAGGGTCAGGGCCCGAACGGGTTGGGCCCCTGGAGATGGGGTCAGGGTCCACACGGGTGGAGCTCATGGAGCTGGGGTCACAGCCCCCATGGATTGGGCCCCTAGAGCTGCGGTCAGGACCCGCATGGGTTGGTCCCCGGAGCTGGGGTCAGGGCCCCCACGGGTTGTGCCCCTGGAGATTGGGTCAGGGCCAACACGGGTGGGGCCCCTGGAGCTGGGGACAGGGCCAACACGGGTTGGGCGCCTGGAGCTGGGGTCAGAGGCAACATGGGTTGAGCCTCTAGAGCTGGGGTCAGGCTCCCCACGGGTGTGGCCCCTGGAGCTCGGGTCACGACCCGCACGGGTTGGGCCCCTGGACCTGGGGTCTGGGCCCCCCCGGGTTGGGCCCCTCGAGCTGGGGTAAGGGCCCGCGCGGGTCAGACCCCTGGAGCTAGGGTTAGGGCCCCCACGGGTTGGGCCCCAGGAGCTCGGGTCAGAGCCCGCACTGGTGGGGCCCCTGGAGCTGGGGTCAGGGCCCTCACGGATTTGGCCCCTGGAGCTGGGGTCAGGGCCCGCACGGGTTGGGCCCCTGGAGCTGGGGTCTGGGTTCACACGGATTGTGCCCCTGGAGCTTGGGTAAGGGCCCGCACGGTTGGGCCCCTGGAGCTGGGTTTATGGCCCGCACGGGTTGGGCCCCTGGAGCTGGGGTCAGGGCCCCGACGGGTTGGGCCCCTGGAGTTGGGGTCAGGGCCCGCATGGGCTGGGCCTCTGGAGCTGGGGTCAGGGCCCCCACGGGTGGGGTCCGGGAGCTGGGGTCAGGGCCCGCACAGGTGGGGCATCTGGAGCTGGGTTTAGGGCGCGTACGGGTTGGGCCTCTGGAGCTGGAGTCATGGCCCCCACGGGTTAGGCCGTGCAGCTGGCGCCAGGGCCCCCACGGGTTGAGTTCTTGAGGGTGGCGTCAGGACCCCACGAGTTCGGCGCCTGGAGCTGGGGTCAAGGCCCCCACTGGTTTGGTCTCTGGAGCTGGGGTCATGGCCCACACGGGTTGGGCCCCTGGAGCTGGGGTCAGGGCCCCCACGGGTTGGGCCCCTGGAGCTGGGGTCTGGGTCCACACGGATTGTGCCCCTGGAGCTTGGGTAAGGGCCCGCACGGTTGGGCCCCTGGAGCTGGGTTCATGGCCCGCACGGGTTGGGCCCCTGGAGCTGGAGTCAGGGCTCCGACGGGTTGGGCCCCTGGAGTTGGGGTCAGAGCCCGCACGGGTTGGGCCTCTGGAGCTGGGGTCAGGGCCCCCACGGGTGGGGTCCAGGAGCTGGGGTCAGGGCCCGCACAGGTGGGGCATCTGGAGCTGGGGTCAGGGCGCGCACGGGTTGGGCCTCTGGAGCTGGAGTCATGGCCCCCACGGGTTAGGCCGTGGAGCTGGCGTCAGGGCCCCCACGGGTTGAGTTCTTGAGGGTGGCGTCAGGACCCCACGAGTTCGGCGCCTGGAGCTGGGGTCAAGGCCCCCACTGATTTGGCCTCTGGAGCTGGGGTCATGGCCCACACGGGTTGGGCCCAGGGAGTTGGGGTCAGGCCCTCCTCCAGGGGCCCAACCCGTGAGTGTCCTGACCCCAGCTCCAGGGGCCCAACCCGTGGGGGCAATGACCCCAGCTACAGTGGCCCAACCCGTACGCGCCCTAACCCCAGCTCCAGATGCCCCACCTGTGCGGGTCCTGACCCCAGCACCCGGACCCCACCCGTGTGGGCCTTAACCCCAGCTCCAGGGGCCTAACCCGTTCGGGCCCTGACCCCAACTCCAGGGGCCCAACACATGGGGGCCTTGACCCCAGCTCCAGGGGCCTAACCCGTGGGGGCCCTTAAGCCAGCTCCAAGGGCCCAACCCGTGGGGACCATCACCCCAGCTCCAGGGGCCCAACCCGTTCGCGCCCTAACCCCAGCTCCAGGGGCCCCACAAGTGCTTGCCCTGACCCCAGCTGCAAGGGCCCAACCCGTGGGGACCATCACCCCAGCTCCAGGGGCCCAACCCGTTCGGGCCCTAACAACAGCTCCAGGGGCCCCACAAGTGCTTGCTCTGACCCCAGCTCCACGGGCCCAACCCGTGCGGGCCCTGACCCCAGCTCCAGGGGCCCCACCCATGGGGGCACTGACCCCAGCTCCAGGGTCTCAACCCGTGCGGGCCCTGACCCCAGCAACAGGCGCCGAACTCGTGGGGGCCCTGACCCCAGGTCCAGTGGCCAAACCCGTGCGGGCCCTAACCCCAGCTCCAGAGGCCCCACCAGTGCGGGCCCTGACACCAGCTCCAGGCGCCGAACTCGTGGGGGCCCTGACCCCAACCTGAAGGACCAAACTCGTGGGTGCCCTGACCCCAGCTCCAGGGGCCCCACCCGAGTGAGTCTTGACCCCAGCTCCAGGGGCCCGACGCGTGGGGGCCCTGACCCCCGCTCCAGGGCCCCAACCCGTGGGGGCCCTTACCCCAGCTCCAGGGTCCCAACCCGTGCGGGCTCTGACCACAGCTCCAGTGGCCCAACCCATGGAGGTGCTGACCCCAGGTCAGGGGCCCAACCCGTGGGGGCCATGACCCCAGCTCCAGTGGCCCAACCCGTGGGGGCCATGACTCCAGCTCCAGATGCCCCACCTGTGCGGGCCCTGACCCCAGCTCCCAGACCCCACGCGTGGGGGCCCTGACCCCAGCTCCAGAGGCCTAACCCGTGCGGGCCTGACCCCAACTCCAGATGCCCAACCCGTGGAGGCCCTGACCACAGCTCCAGTTGCCCAACCCTTGCGGGCCCTGACCCCAGCTCCAGGGACACAAACCGTGTGGGTCCTGACCCCAACTCCAGAGGCCCAACCTGTGGGGGACTTGACCCCAGCTCCAGGGGCCCAACCCATGGGGGCCCTTATCCCAGCTTCAGGGGCCTAACCCGTGGGGGCCATGACCCCAGCTCCAGGGGCCCAACCCGTTCGGCCCCTAACCCCAGCCCCAGGGGCCCCACAAGTGCTTGCCCTGACCCCAACTCCACGGGCCCAACACGTGCAGGCCCTGACCCCAGCTCCAGGAGCCAAACCCGTGGGGGCGCTGACCTCAGCTCCAGGGGCCCAACCCGTTCGGGCCCTAACCCCAGCTCCAGTGGCCCCACAAGTGCTTGCCCTGACCCCAGCTCCACGGGCCCAACCTGTGCGGGCCCTGACCCCAGCTCCAGGGGCCCTACCCGTGCGGGCCCTGACCTGAGCTCCAGAGGCCCCATCCGTGGGGGCCCTGACCCCAGCTCCAGGGGCCCAACCCGTGTGGATCCTGACGCCAGCACCGGGGGCCTAACCCGTGAGGCCCTGACCACAGCTCCAGGGGCCCAACCCGTGGGGGCCCTGACCCCAGCTCCAGGGGCCCAACCCGTGCGTTGCCTGACCCCTGCTCCAGGGGCCCAACCCGTGGGGGCCCTGACCCCAGCTCCAGTGGTCTAACTCCAGGGAGACTTGGAAATCGCAGAGATGCTTAATGACTTCTTTGTTTCGGTCTTCACTGAGAAGTCTGAAGGAATGTCTAGTATAGTGAACGCTTACGGGAAGAGGGTAGGTTTGGAAGAGAAAATAAGGAAAGAGCAAATAAAAAATCACTTAGAAAAGTTAGATGCCTGCAAGTCACCAGGGCCTGATGAAATGCATCCTAGAATACTCAAGGAGTTAATGGAAGAGGTATCTGAGCCTCTAGCTATTATCTTTGGGAAATCATGGGAGACGGGGGAGATTCCAGAAGACTGGAAGGGGGCAAATATAGTACCCATCTATAAAAAGGGAAATAAAAACAACCCAGGAAACTACAGACCAGTTAGTTTAACTTCTGTGCCAGGGAAGATAATGAAGCAGGTAATCAAAGAAATCATCTGCAAACACTTGGAAGGTGGTAAGGTGATAGGGAATAGCCGGCATGGATTTGTAAAGAACAAATCGTGTCAAACTAATCTAATAGCGTTCTTTGATAGGATAACGAGCCTTGTGGATAAGGGAGAAGCGGTGGATGTGATATACCTAGACTTTAGTAAGGCATTTGATACGGTCTCACATGATATTCTTATAGATAAGCTAGGAAAGTACAATTTAGAAGGGGCTACTGTAAGGTGGGTGCATAACTGGCTGGATAACCGTACTCAGAGAGTAGTTGTTAATGGCTCCCAATCCTGCTGGAAAGGTATAACAAGTGGGGTTCCGCAGGGTTCTGTTTTGGGACCGGTTCTGTTCAATATCTTCATCAACGATTTAGATGTTGGCATAGAAAGTACGCTTATTAAGTTTGCGGACGATACCAAACTGGGAGGGATTGCAACTGCTTTGGAGGACAGGGTCAAAATTCAAAATGATCTGGACAAGTTGGAGAAATGGTCTGAGGTAAACAGGATGAAGTTCAATAAAGATAAATGCAAAGTGCTCCACTTAGGAAGGAACAATCAGTTTCACACATACAGAATGGGAAGAGACTGTCTAGGAAGGAGTATGGCAGAAAGAGATCTAGGGGTCATAGTGGACCACAAGCTTAATATGAGTCAACAGTTTGATACTGTTGCAAAAAAAGCAAACATGATTCTGGGATGCATTAACAGGTGTGTTGTAAACAAGACACGAGAAGTCATTCTTCTGCTTTACTCTGCGCTGGTTTGCCTCAACTGGAGTATTGTGTCCAGTTCTGGGCACCACATTTCAAGAAAGATGTGGAGAAATTGGAGAGGGTCCAGAGAAGAGCAACAAGAATGATTAAAGGTCTTGAGAACATGACCTATGAAGGAAGGCTGAAGGAATTGGGTTTGTTTAGTTTGGAAAAGAGAAGACTGAGAGGGGACTTGATAGCAGTTTTCAGGTATCTAAAAGGGTGTCATCAGGAGGAGGGAGAAAACTTGTTCACCTTAGCCTCCAATGATAGAACAAGAAGCAATGGGCTTAAACTGCAGCAAGGGAGATTTAGGTTGGACATTAGGAAGAAGTTCCTAACTGTCAGGGTAGTTAAACACTGGAATAGATTGCTTAGGGAAGTTGTGGAATCTCCATCTCTGGAGATATTTAAGAGTAGGTTAGATAAATGTCTATTAGGGATGGTCTAGACAGTATTTGGTCCTGCCATGAGGGCAGGGGACTGGACTCGATGACCTCTCGAGGTGCCTTCCAGTCCTAGAGTCTATGAGTCTATGAGTAATCTGTGCCCTCCATAAACCACCTAATCCCCATGGGAACCCCTACAGCCAGGATGTTGGTATCTGTCCCCCTATAAATCTCCTAAGCCCTCTGGAACCCTTCCAGTCTGAACGTAGGTATCTGTGACCCCCAGAAATCCCCGAATGCCCCAGGAACCCCTACAGCCTGGACTTAGGTATCTGTGACTCCAACGAACCTCCTAAACCACCCAGGACCCCTTCAGCTAGGACGTAGGCATCTGTTCCCCCCTCAACCCCCAATCCCCTCGGGACCCCTAGACCCTGGACGTAGGTATCTGTGTCCTCCCCGATTCCCTAAGCACCCCCATTACCCCTTTAGCCTGGACGTAGGTATCTGTACTCCCACAAACCCCCTAAACGTCCCAGCGACCCCTTCAGCCTGGAAGTCCCTATCTGTGACCCCCACGAACCTCTAACCTCCCAGGGATCCCTACAGCCTGGACACAGGTGTCTGAGCACCCCACAAACCCCCTAAGCTCCTCGGGACACATCCAGCCTGGATGTATCTGAGCCCCCAGTGAACCGCCTAATCTCCTCGGGACACCGACAGCCTGTACCTAGGTATCTGTGCCCCCCACAGACCCCCTATAACCCCCAGGACCCCTCCAGACTAGATGTAGGTATCTGTACTCCCACAGCCTCCCTGGGACTCCTACAGCCTGGAGGTTCGTATCTGTGCCCCTCATGAAACCCCAACCCCCCCGTCCCCTCCAGACTGGACATAAGTATCTGTGCACCCCACGAACCCATAAGCACCTGTAGGGACGCCTACAGCATGGATTTGGGTATCTGGGCCCCCCCCAAAACCCCCTAAGCCCACCAGGGACCCCTATAGCCTACAGATAATCATCTGTGCTCCCTGAACCCCATAAGCCCCCCCTGGACCCATCCAGCCTGGACTTAGGTATCTGTGCCCCACATGAACCCGCTAAGCCCCCCAGGGACCCTCCAGCCTGGATGGAAGTATCTGTGCCCCCCACAACCTCTAAGTGCCGAGAAACCCCTCCAGCCTGGAGGTAGTTATCTGTGCCCACCAGAAACCGCTTTAGCCCCCCCAGGGACCCCTCCAGCCTGGATGCAGATATCTGTGCCCAACACAAACGGCCTAAGCCCCCCCCCGGGAACCCTCCAGCCTGAACCTAGGTATCTGTGCCCCCCCAACACACTAATTCCCCCTGGAAGCCCTATTGCCTGGAAGTAGGTATCGCTGCCCCCCACAAACCCCCTAAGCCTCCCAGGGACCCCTACAGCCTAGACGTAGGTATCTCTGCCACCCAGAAAACCCCTAATCCACCCAGGGACCCCTACAGCATGGACCTAGGTATCTGTGCCCCCCAGGAACTCCCTAAACCCCCCAGGAACCACTCCAACCTGGACATAGATATCTGTGCCTCCCAAAAAACCCTAAGCCCCCCGGGACCCCTAGAGTATGGAGATAGGTATCTCTGCCATCCGCAAAAACCCCTAATCCTCTCCGGAACCTCTCCAGCCTGGATGTACATATCTGTGCCCCTCCCCACAAACCACCTAAGACCCCCGGGACCCCTCCAGCCTGGATGTAGGTATCTGTGCCCCCCCAAAGCCCTAAGCCCCCCAAGAATGCCTATAGCCTGGACGTAGGTATCTGTGTCTCCTACACTATCACTAAGCCCCCCCTCAGGGACCCCTCCAGGACATACATAGGTATCTGTGCCCCTCACCAAGTCCCTATACCCCCAGGGATCACTGCGCTCACCACAACCCCCTAAGCGTCCAGGGACCCCTTCAGCCTGGACGTAGATATTGTTGTCCTCCAGGAAGCCTTTAATCCCCACCAGGACCTCTACAGCCTGGACACAAGTACCTATGCCCCTCACAACCCCCCTAACTCTCCCAGGGTCCCGCCCATACTGGATGTAGGTACCTGTGACCCTACGAACCCCCGTAAGCCCTCGAGGGATCTCTACAGCCTCCACGTAGGTGTCATGCTCTGTGCATTACCCTGTGTGGCCACATGGTGTCACTGTTGCTCCATGCAGGAAATGCTCTGTGCATTACCCTGTGTGGCCACACGGTGCCACTGTTGCTCCATGCAGGAAATGGTCTGTGCATTACCCTGTGTGGCCACACGGTGTCACTGTTTCTCCATGCGGGGAAATGCTCTGTGCATTACCCTGAGTGGCCACACGGTGTCACTGTTGCTCCATGCAGGAAATGCTCTGTGCATTACCCTGTGTGGCCACATGGTGTCACTGTTGCTCCATGCAGGAAATGCTCTGTGTATTAACCTGCATGTCCACACGGTATCACTGTTGCTCCATGCAGGAAATGCTCTGTGCATTACCCTGCATGGCCACACAGTGTCACTGTTGCTCCATACAGGAAATGCTCTGTGCATTACCCTGCGTGGCCACACGGTGCCACTGTTGCTCCATGCGGGAAATGCTCTGTGCATTACCCTGCATGGCCACACAGTGTCACTGTTGCTCCATGCAGGAAATGCTCTGTGCATTACCCTGCGTGGCCACACGGTGTCACTGCTGCTCCATGTGGGGAAATGCTCTGTGCATTACCCTGCGTGGCCACATGGAGTCACTCTTGCTCCATGCAGGAAATGCTCTGGGCATTACCCTGCATGGCCACACAGTGTTACTGTTGCTCCATGCGCAAAATGCTCTGGGCATTACTGTGATGGAGTGGGGACTGTCTGTGTGGGGGGACGGGAGAGCAGGGGGTGACTTTAGGTGAGGGACAGGACCTAAGCCTGTAACTCGAGCTAGGCAGGGCTGAGAGAGTCAGCACCTTTGCCCGGGAAGCTGGACACAGGAAGGGGTCGGCTGGAGGGAGTTAGTTCAGTTTTGGTTTGGAGCTGGGTAGTTGGAATTCAGAGAATCCCAAACTGGGAACTAAGCTTCCTGAACCCCCAGAAGGACTCGACTGACGGGTCCTGGTTGTGCCCCAAAGCCCTGCTGTATCCTTCGTTCCTGTTGGCCAAAACAACCCTCTGTTTTACTGGCTGGCTGAGTCACTGTGTGTCCCTGGAAGAGGGGTGCAGGGCCAGATTCCACCACACTCCATGACACCCCCTAAGCCCCTCTGGGACCCCTGCAGCTGGGACGTAGGTATCTGTGCCCCCCACCAAACCCCTGAGCCCCCCAGGGACCCCTACAGCCTGGACCTAGATCTCTGTGCCCCCCAGGAACCCCCTAAAACCCCCAGGGACCCCTTCAGCCTGGACATAGGTGGAACCCGTCTGCCAGGCTGAATTGATAGCAGCAAGGACTGGGTTCAATACATAGGGGTCCCTTCCCCATTACGTAATGCAAACCAGATCGAGCCCTCACCCAGTGACATGGGAAAATTTTACATACACACCCCTAGGTGCCTCAAAGAGGCAATACTTCCCCTCTCGCAATCATAGAATCTGGGTATAGCAGAAAATGTTTAATAACATGAGATAAACAACATAGCATTAAATTTGGAAAACACGTCAACTAGGCCGTGTCATTTTCTCTGGGCTCTAGAATCTAGCAATCTCCAAATCACCCCAAGACTCCAAAGTACAATACCTCAAATATTTCAAGACTCCAGCAACCCCATAATCACCCACAGTCCCGCAGCCCCAGAGTTCAAGAGTCTATCTGCCGGGTTTTCCCCCCTGCCAGGCTGGGTAGAAAGGGGCACCTTACGTGGTCCACTGCTGTCTGCCCTGCCTCTCCGTGGGATTCTGCTTCTACCTTTCCCACAAACTGCTCAGCTCAGTCCACCAGCTGCTCTGCTCCACCAGCCAACCTGTGATCTGCTCCAGCTGTCTCCAAAAACTGCTTAGCTTACTACACTCCGTGAGCCATCCCAAGTGTTCCACAAACTGCTCTTCTCCATCAGCTGCTCTGCAATATTGTTTCAAACTCCCCCACTATTTAACACAGCACTTCAATGACTTCAGCTCAAGAACCTGGATCTTCAGTTATTAAGAAATTCAACAACCAACTCTACTGTTCAACTGTTAAAAGAGAAGAAGATGTAATTGGTGTTTCTGGCTCATCCAAGGAGCCCACTCCCTTGTCTAGTGAGTGCCACTCAACTGATGGTGAGAATCCCTGTCTCAAAGCTGTTTCACAGTTCCTCATCCACACAATCAGGGTGACAACACTCCACATCTCACACCCCAACAACAAATAAACTGGGGATACCATAGCTGCCAAAGTAACCATCCCAGGCTGCCGTGGCCGTGTCACGCACGGTGGGTGTGTCTATGCAAACATGATCAGACCCTGAAATCCTTTTCCACACTTGCCATAATTCACCACCAGATGTGAGGGTAGAGTTCATCCTGCTTCTGCTTACATAGGTATCTGTGCCCCCCACAACCCCCTAATCCCACCAGGACCCATCTAGCCTGGATAATGGTATCTGTGCTCTCCACAAACCTCTAAGCTCCCCAGGGAACCCACAAGCCCAGATGTAGGCATCTGTATGCCCCACACACCCCTTAATACCCACAGGAACCTTCCAGACTGTAGGTAGGTATCTGTGACCCCTAGAGCCCCACAAAGTCCCTCGGGACCCCTACAGCATGGATGTTTGTATCTGTGACTGACAAAAACCGCCTAAGCTACCCAGGGCCACCTACCATCAGGATGTAGGTATCTGTTCCCCCCCCCAAACACACCTAATCCCCCCGGAACCCCTCCAGCCTAGATGTAGGTATCTCTGACCCCACGAATCCGCTAAGACATGACAGGACCCCTCCAGCATCGACATAGGTATCTGTGCCCACACAACCCTCCTAAGACCCCCAAAACCCCTCCAGCCTAGACGCAGGTATCTGGGCCCAGCATGAACCCCCTAAGGTCCCTAGGAACCCTCTTGCCTGGGTGAATGTATCTGTGCCCCTTACAAACCCCTAAGCCCGCCCCCCCAGGATCCCTATAGACCGGACGTAGATATCTGTGCACCCTCACGAACCCACTGATCCTCCCAGCGACCCCTACAGCATGGAAGAAGGTATCTGTACCCCAAAATGCCCCAAAGCAACCCCAGGACCCCTACAGCCTCGATATAGGTATCTGTGCCCCCGCACAACTCCCTAATACCCCCAGAACTCCTCTAGCCTGGACGTAGATATTTGTGACTTCCAGGAACCCCCAAAGCCCTCCCCAGGACTTCTCCAGTCCCTACATAGGTATCACCAGCCTTCTAAGACCCATAGGGCCCCCACCAGCCTGGTTATAGCTATGTGTACGCCACACAAACCCCCTAAGCTCCCCAGGGTCCCCTCCAACCGGTACGTAGGTATCTGCGCAACCACAAACCCTTAAGTCCCCCAGGGACCCCTCCAGACCATACGTAGGTTTCTGAGACCCTTACCAACTCCTTAAACCCCCAGGGACCACTACAGCCTGGATGTATGTATCTATGCTCACCACAACCCCCTAAGCCATCCAGGGACCTCTCCAGCCCTGACGTAGATATTTGTGCCCCTCATGAAGCCCCTAATGCCCACCAGAATGTCTCCAGCCTGGACGTAGCTATCTGTGCCCCCCACGACCCCTAAGCCCCCCAGGTATCTCTACAGCCTCTACATAGGCGTGATGCTCTGTGCATTACCCTGCGTGGCCACATGGAATCACTGTTGCTCCAGCCAGGAAATGCTCTGTGCATTTCCCTGCATGGCCACACAGTGTCACTGTTGCTCCATGCAGGAAATGTTCTGGGCATTAAACCAGTGTGGCCACACGGTGCTGTGATGGAGTAGGGACTGTCCTGTGTGGGGGATGGGAGAGCAGGGGGTGACTTTAGGACCGGACACGTGCTCAGCCTGTAACCTGAGCTAGGCGGAGGGAGGGTCAGCACCTTTGCCCGGGAATCTGGACACAGGAAATGGCCAGCTGGAGGGAGCTGGGTTAGTTCAGTTTCGGTTTTGGTCTGGATGGTTGGAATTCAGGGATTCAGAAAACTGGGAACTAAGTTTCCTGAACCCCTAAAAGGCCTTGATTGTGGGGTCCTGCTTGTGCCTCCAAACTCTGCTGTATCCTTCGCTCCTGTTGTGCAATAAACCTTCTGTTTTACTGGCTGGCTGAGAGCCACTGTGAGTCCCAGGAAGAGGGGTGCAGGATCGGACTCCCCCACACTCCGTGACAGACCCTAAGCCCCTCCGAGACCCCTGCAGCCTGGACGTAGGTATCTATGCCTCCCACCAAATACCTAAGACACTCAGAGATCCCTCCAGCCTGAACTTAGGTATCTGTGGCCCCACAAACCCCCTAAGCCCCCGAGGGACCTATACAGCCAGAACATTGGTATCTTTTACCCCATATAGACTCCATAAGCCCCTTGCGACACTCCAGTGCGCACGTAGGTATATGTGCCCCTCAGAAACCCTCTAAGCCCCCAGGAACCCTACAGCCTGGACATAGGTATTTCCACTCCCACAACCCCCCTAACCCCCCCCCTCCCGGGACATCTACAATCTGGACGTAGATATCTGTGCCCCTCACAAAACCTCTAACCCCCCCTGGGAACGATACAGCCTGGACATACGTATCTGTGCCCACTCGAACCCCTAAAACCCACTGGTACCCCTACAGCCTGGACATAGGTGTCTTTGGCCCCCACAAATCCCCTAAGACTCCCAGGATGCCTCCAGCCTGGACGTAGGTATCTTTGCCCCCCACTAACCCCCTAAGCCCCCCTGGTAACCCTACAGCCTGGATGTAGGAATATGTGCCCCCCACGAACCCTCTAAGCCCCCATGGGACCCCTAGAGCATGGAGATTGGTATCTGTGTCCCCCCCAAACTCTCTAAGCCCCCCAGGGACCGCTATGGCCTGGACATAGGTATCTGTGCACCCCAAGGCCCCTAAGATCCCCCGGACCTCTGCAGCCTGGCTGTAGGTGTGACGGTGCTGCCCGCGGGAGCCAGCTCAGCTCACTCAATCAGAGTGAATTGCCAACAAAACAGGGCAGACAAATCCCAAACGCTGCTGGTTATTTCGATACTTAGATTTACCAAGCCAGCACAAAACAGCTTCTGTAGTATCTCACTGGTTACTTAGAAGTTTAAACCACGCAGTTCCCTTAAAGTACCCAGCCTCAGGCCTCCGTCCAGACACACCTGTTAGATATGATGATGATTCCTGAAAATCTTACTTCATCATATAAAAGAAAAGATACTTCCGATCCCAAAGGATCAGCCACATAACCAGGTTCAATTATAACTTAGATTTTACCTAAAATACACGCTATAGCCAATTCTTATTAACTAAGCTAAAATTTATTAGAAAAGAAAAGAGAGAGAGTGAGTGTTGGTTAAAAGATTAATAGACATATAGACTTGAATTCAATTTTTGAGGTTCAGATACAAAGTAGAGATGAGCTTGTAGTTGCCAAAAGTCCTTTTAGAAATAGTCCATAGGTTATAATCCAATGTCCATATTCAGGGTGGCTCCAGTCAATGACTGGGGATCTCAATCCTTGTGGCTTAAGGTTTCCCCCTCTTGAAACCCAAAGCAGATCTGAGATGAAGAAGGATCGTGTCCCAGGTTCTTAAACATTTCCAGCAGCCTTTCAGCCTGAGAAAAACAATAGGCTTAACTCTTCTTCCAAACATCCTGGCAATTAGTACATCCATCAAACAGTTCAGATACAGATTACCACAACCTTCAAAGAGACACAGACAATAATACTATTTCACTCAAGTATCATCATAAATGTTAATATTCTTTTTTTGCTCTTTGAATTAAACTATAGCAATAGACAAGACTTGTTTGCTGACATCACAAGACCTGAGCAAACACCTCCCCTTCTACCTCTAACACTGCAGACTTGCATTTCAAAGCTCTGTTCATTTACATATCTTGTTAACCAGTTTTTAAGGTTCACCCACGGGTCAGGTCAGTCGGTGAGGTGAGTTAATTAACTCACCTCTGGCCCTGTCACCTTTCAATGAGATATTAGATTATACTTATAATGTCACAGTCACGGTGAGTTGACTGCTGCAGCTCCCCGTAGACTCTGCCTGCGCCTCTCACCGAGCTGGAGTACAGCAGGCGAGGGGAGAGCACACAATGTATTGCATCTACACTAGACGCGATATATCAACCCCGCTGGATCGATCGCTGCCCACCGATTCGGCAGGTGGTATAGACATACCCCGAGTATCTGGTGATCGGAGCTGGACCCCCGAGGGGGACACATTGAAGGAACTCAGGGGTTAAGGTGCCTCTATTGTCAACTGTCAGGGCTGCTGTGGCTCAGAGGAGGGTGCTTGACTGCCTGGCAGGCTTAGGCGCCGCAAGCCTTGGAGGTGGGAGAAGTGAAGCGGCCACGGCGTGCTCGGGGTGCTCGTGCTCAGAGCAGGGGTGAGCTCGGGCGAGGGGGGTGCCGCAGGGCAGAGCAGGAGAGTTGCCACAAGAGGGGAGCCTCAGGGTGGAGGGGGGGAGCTGCCACGGGTGGGGCGCCTCAGGGCAGAGGTGCGGGGGGGGAGGGTGCAAGGTGGAAGTTTCGCCTAGGGCATGAAACTTCCTTGCACCGGCCCTGCCCCACGCCCTGCCTGCAGCCAGCCCTGCACCCCCTGCCCTGCCCTGCCGGCAGTCAGCCTCTGTCTCCAGCCAGCCCTGCACCTTCTGCTTTGCCTGCACCAGCCGCATCCTCCTGCCGTACTCCAGCCAACCCCTGATGCACCCCCCTGCCTGAAGCCAGCCAGCCCCGCAGCCCTTGCCCTGCCTGAAGCCAGACCCTACCTCCAGCCAACCCCACATCCACTGGTGCCTGCACTTCCCAGGGCAGTAACCCTGCACATCTGCTTCAATGAGGGGGGCAGGGAGCAGCTGGGACCCACACATGTGCACATCCCTAGGGTGACCAGACAGCAAGTGTGAAAAATCGGGACGGCGTGGGGGGTAATAGGATCCTAGATAGAAAAAGACCCCAAAATTCGGACTGTCCCTATAAAATTGGGACATCTGGTCACCATAGCACACCCCCAGGACTCCTGAGTTCATTGCTGGGTTTCCTATTGGTTCCTCTGCTGGTTGTTTTCCTTTGCCTGGGGACTTTGGGCAAGTTGCTCCCACTCTCGGGCTCTGTCCCCAGCAGTCAAATGGGGATTTCATACTTTCCCGCTATTGGAAAGTGCTGGGAGAATCCCCCAGCAAAAGCTGCTCTGACAGTGCTAAGCAGCATCTGACCAATCAAGGGTCGGAGCTCACTGCCCAGGAGGAGTGCTTGGCTCTGGGGTTTCACTTCAGCCCAGTGCAGAGAGAGAGCCCTAACCATGGAGTTTGGCTCAAGAAGACCAAGTCTCCAATTTGTTAAGGGTGTTTTGAATTTCAATCCTGTGCTCCAAAGTGCTTGGTGTCAGTTGTAACTTTAGGAGCATGCTCTCCACTCCCATTTTCAAATCATTCATGAAAATATAGAATAGTACCTGACACCGGACTGATCCCTGCCAGACCCACTAGATTCACCCTCCCCGTTGGGCAGCTAAACATGGAGAAGGGCTCCTGGAGTCTTGGCTTTCAACCAGCTCTGCACCCACATTACACTGATTGCAGCTGGACTACATTTCCTCGTTTGCTTCTGAGAATGTCCTACGGGACTGTGTCAAAAGCCTTAGTAACACCAAGCTAGATCCCATCTATTGTTTACTCACCTCTACCAGGCCCAGAACCCTGCCAAAGAAGGAAAGAGGATTGGTTTGGAATGATTTGTTCTTGACAATTCCACGCTCACTAGTCATAAGAACCAAATCATCCTGTAGGTGCTGCTGACAAACTGAGTGTTTAGAATGTATTGCAGGATCTCTCCAGCTATGGCAGTCAGGCTAGCTAGTCTGTAAGTCCCAGAGGTCTTTTTGTTCCCCTTTGAAAGATAGGTCCTGTCTTGTTCATGGATGGGAAGATGTTCTTTTTCAGGGGTCTCAGACAAGAACTGGGGCACAACACCTGGTTTGTTAAGGCCACAAAAACGGAGGCAGGAACCTCTTTCTCTGCTGCTGGCAAAGAACCACAGGTACCTAAAAGATAGGGACTCACATCTTTGAATGGGCTTTAAAAAGGCAGTGGTTAATAGTTTGGCCCCGACCATTTCTTGTTTCCACAAGACTAGACATTTTAGCAACTTTAGAATTCCTTTGTGCTAAATACTGTGAAACTCCCTTTTCTCCTTCACAGAGGGCTTTAACGCCCCTTATCTCACTTAGGCTCTAAACTGCCCATAGTTCGAGAACTGTTCTTGTTCCGATTGGACAGATGGGAGAAGGGAAGTGACCTACCCAAGGCCTACACAACAAGGCGATGCAGAGCCAGAAAGAGAAGCAACCAGTTTCTGACTCCTGTTCTCACAGATGAAAACACCCCAGAGCCCAGGAATCGAGATGGTGGGAAAATTTCATTCAAACCGTTTCTGTCCGAAAATCCCATTTAGACTAAACCAGTTTGTTTCTCAAAATCATAACAAGTGGGATGAAAGATCTTTGCAAAAATATTTTGTTGCAAAACAAAAGCATCTCCTCTTTGTCAGAGTGTGTTAAATTGTCTCCTCGCACACAAAGGGGAGACACTTACATCTCAACCATTAGATAAGATGCTTCAATCTGAGCTAAGTCGTTGCTACTATTAACAATTTCAAAATAAAAAAATACAAATAAAATAGACTATTTCAGCTAATCTATTATGTCATAATCTGCTCTGAGTAAACATGATGGGAAAATTCATATTATGCACTACTTCTAGTGACACTCCCAAATGGATCCGCATCCTTCACCCACCATGAGGTAGGTAAGAGCGGATCATTATTATCCCTACTTGAAAGAGGGAGAAGCTAAGGCTGAGAAAGGAGAATTGACTTGTCTTAGGTCACACAGCCCGTCAGAGGCAGTGTTGGGAATAGGACCCAAGAGCCCTGATTTTCAAACAAACCATCGGATCTTGAATTTCAGACATTGAATGACCTGAATACTGTGCTCTCAGATGAGCTCCAGACCAACAACAGTGACAGTAATTATTCAGCAAGTATTTGAGGAGAACTGCAATGTTAGAGGGACTCATCAACTGCTCAGAGACAATTAATGCAGAGAAGCAGCAAAATTAATCAAAGATAGAACTGGTTCTGACTTATTTACTTGATCTTAAAAGAGAACAACAAGGACCTGAGTCTCCTCCCTGTCAATAACCCCCTGCTCAACCAATCAGGGTAGAGACTGAGGACGGGAGGCTGAGGGTTCTCACCAGAGAGCCCAAAGGATGGCCCAGGTCACCGGTGGGGATCACTGCCCGAGCACTATTTCAGTCCCACATTTTTGGGTGGACCTTCCATAGTGGGAGCTGCAGAGGACTTCCCTGCAACACACACACACACACCTCCGTCCTGTTGTTGGGAAGGGAACAGGAGAAAGGACAAAAGAAGCAAGAGAAGAAGAGGAGGGAGGGATGGAGGAAGAGGTGAAACAAAAAGGACAAACCCTAATGTCCCCAGCGATTCTAAGGGACAAAATCCCAGGTGCGCAATAAAATTCTGCCTCCTTAAGCTTGTGTTTCTATGCCTAGAATTCACTTGTCACCAGATAGATCAGACTGAACAGGTTTCAAACCTCCAGGAGGCTCTTACCTTCTAAACAGGGATGGCTGTTTTCTAGTAAAATCACTACAAGGGAAGGAGGAAACTCGAAAGAGGTTCCTCCTGGCGCTCACGTCCATGACCCCAAATAATCTCTCAGTCCTCAAAGAGAGACCTGGAGAAGGAAACGTGCTGAAGCAAAGCCACAGAGGTCTCTGAGGTTTCCCTGGCCCCTCGCCCCTGTCCTGCCTGGCTGATGTCAGCATCTCTCTGTGAGGTCACCACCTCCCCCACCACCTTTGACCAATAGTCTGAGGTCCTGCAAAAGGCCTTTGTGATGTCACTGCCACACCCCTCCCTTGCTGGGCTAATGTCCTGCCCCTGGCCTGGACCTTTGGAGGTTTGAGCTACTCCCTGTGGATCACCCTACTCAAGGAGCGTTCGTTCTAGGCAGCAAGCCGGCTAGACAGGAAAACATCAGACGCTGCTCCCAATGCTACACTCAGTTTTTCAGAAATTAGTCGACTTCATGGTCAGAAGAAACCATTAGAGCGTCTAACCTGCATATCACAGGCCTCCTGTATGACATAACAGCTACTTTGGGGGCAAACACATTCCAGAAAGGCATCTAGTCTTCATTAAATGACATCAGGAGATGGTGAATCCACCACTTTCCTTGGTAGCTTGCTCCTGTGTGAATCATCCTCGCTGTTGACTATTGTGCCTCAGTTGTAATATGAATTTGTCTCTTTTCACTTTCCAGCCATTGGGTCTTGTTATGCCTTTCTCTGCTCCATTCAAGAGCCCGTAAATACCCAATCTTTTCTCTCCATTAAGGCACTTCAACATTTCAATGAAATCACCTTTCAATCTTCTTTTGATAAGCTAAACAGGTTGAGCTCTTTCAATAGCTCACTGGAAGGCATTTTTCTCCAGCCCTCAGAACATTTGGTGGCTCTTTGCTGCCTAGCTCCAATTTCACAACATCTTTTTCAAATGAGGATACCAGAACTGGAGGCAGTATAAAGGTTGTATAAAGGTAAAATTAAATAGGTTGCAGAGGAGTTTTTTTTAATTTCGGCTTTTGTTGCTAAAAATTTTGTCTCTCTGCGGTGAGAAAACACACTCCCCGAATGCCAAAATTTGAGCCATGAAAAGCGGCAGCTGTGAACAGCGCTTCATAGGTGGAGCTGTGCTCCCGGTGACGAAGCTCCTGCCCCTCATTGGAGGTAGTTTGGCTTTGTTGCCGGGGAAGCTCTCTCTCCAGCAGATAAGGACGGCCACACAGCGCACCTTACAATGGCATGGTTAGAGTGGCACAGCTGCACCGTGGTAAGGTGCGCGGTGTAGACACAGCCTCAGAGCTGGGGAAAGCCGACAGGCGCTGAGGAAGCACAGGGTTCAGACAGAGACATCTGTTAGGAGAGGAACTATTCACAGGGATTCTCTATAGCCTAGTAAGGTGGAGAGGATGGAAGATGATAATGTACAGGTAGGTTCTGATGAGAAACAGTGAAATGAAAGAGTCTCCCTCAATTACATCATGTAATAGCAGACAGCTAAAATGGGACACATTTTAGAAGTGCTTAAATACAAACGCTAAACGTCTAAGTACTAAGACTGGTGAATTTGAGTGCCTGGTATTGAGTGACGATATTGATAGAATAGGCATCACAGAAACCCTTGCACCCCCTCCTGCACCCACATGGGGAGACTGACCTGTGTGCATGGAGCAGCTGGCATTGCTGCCCCCCACTCCTCCCTGGAACGCTGCTCATCTGGGCACCCCTAGGGGCTGTGGGTGCAAGAAGTGAGATCATCCGAGCTCCCTGCATCCAGGTCACTTTCCTCAGCCGGGCTGCATAGCTGGGAGGGCAGAGAGCAGCAGCTTCTGATGCTCCCCTCACAGCACAGCCCAAGTGGGAAAAGTGACCAGGACTCATGGAGCACATAGGGTTGCTCCTTACTCCCCTCAAACCTCTATGGACCCATGGAGGAGCATTGGGGCAGGGGAGAGCAGTCAGCACCTTTGCACTGACCACACGGTGCCCTTTGACCCCTGGTGCCCTGGGCGGCTATCGGGGGGCACCACCCCTAAGGCCGGCCAGGCTCCCCAGAACGAGCAGCAGAAAACACAGAGACTGGCCACACACTGAGCAGTGGTAGCCTGGGCGGCTCGTAATGGAGGCTCAGGGGGGAGGGGTGTCATAACATTTTTTCCCAGATTTGGACCTTAGCGTCCAAAATATGGGTGTTAGCATGAAAACCTCCAAGCTTAGTTACCAGCTTGGACCTGGTAAAGCTGCCACCAGCCAGGGATTTATACAGTGCCTGGCTCACTGTGGTCTCCCCAAAACCTTCCCCGGGGGACCCCCAGACTCAGATGCCTTGAGTCTCACAACAAAGGGGAATAAACCATTTCCCTTCCCCCTCCTCCCTCATAGACTCATAGACTCATAGGTCAGAAGGGACCAATCTGATCATCTAGTCTGACCTCCTGCACAAGGCAGGCCACAGAACCCCACCCATCCAATTTTATACAACCCCTATCCCAGGACCGAGTTATTGAAATCCTCAAAAATGGTTTGAAGACCTCAAGCTGCAGAGACACCACCAGCAAGCGACCCGTGCCCCACGCTGCAGGGGAAGGCGAAAAACCTCCAGGGCACCTGCCAATCCGCCCTGGAGGAAAATTCCTTCCCGACCCCAAATATGGCGATCAGCTAAACCCTGAGCATGTGGGCAAGAGTCACCAGCCAGCACCCAAGAAGGAGTTCTCCGCAGCAACTCAGTACCCATCGCATGCAACATCTCCCCGCAGACCATTGAGCAGACCTGTCTGGTGGTAATTCAAGATCAATTGCCCAAATTGACGATCCTATCATAACATCCCCCTCCATATACTTATCAAGCTTTGTCTTAAAGCCAGGAAAGTCTTTTGCCCCTACTACTTCCCTCGGAAGGCTATTCCAGAACTTCACTCCCCTAATGGTCAGAAACCTTCGTCTAATTTCAAGTCTAAACTTCCTAATATCCAGTTTATACCCATTCGTCCTCGTGGCTACATTAGTACTAAACTTAAATAATTCCTCTCCCTCCCTAACGTTATCCCCCTTGATATATTTATATAGGGCGAGCATATCCCCCCTCAGCCTTCTTTTGGCCAGGCTAAACAAGCCAAGCTCTTTGAGTCTCCTTTCATAAGGCAGTTTTTCCATTCCTCGGATCATCCTCGTAGCCCGTCTCTGAACCTGTTCCAGTTTGAATTCATCCTTCTTGAACATGGGACACCAGAACTGCACACAGTATTCCAGATGGGGTCTCACCAACGCCGTATACAACGGTACTAACACCTCCTTATCCTTGCAGGAAATACCCCGCCTGATGCATCCCAAAATCGCATTTGCTTTTTTAACAGCCGTATCACATTGGCGACTCATAGTCATCCTGCTATCAACCAGTACCCCAAGGTCCTTCTCTTCTCCGTCGCTTCCAACTGATGCGCCCCCAACGTATATCCAAAATTCTTATTATTAATTCCTAAATGCATGACCTTGCACTTTTCACTATTGTATTTCATCCTATTTCTATTACTCCAGTTTACAAGGTGGTTCAGATCTTCTTGAATAGTATCCCTGTCCTTCTCAGTGTTAGCAATACCCCCCAGCTTCGTGTCATCCGCGAACTTTATTAGCACATTCCCGCTCTTTGTGCCAAGGTCAGTAATAAAAAGGTTAAATAAGATCGGTCCCAAGACCGATCCTTGAGGGACTCCACTGGTGACCTCCTTCCAGTCCGACAGTTCACCTTTCAATACGACCCTCTGGAGTCTCCCCTTTAACCAGTTCCTTATCCACCTTACAACTTTCATATTCACTCCCAGCTTTTCCAATTTAACTAACAGCTCCCCGTGCGGAACCGTGTCGAACGCCTTACTGAAATCTAGGTAAATTATATCTACCGCATTTCCTTTATCTAAGTAATCCGTCACCTTCTCAAAGAAGGAGATCAGATTGGTTTGGCACGATCTACCTTTAGTAAATCCGTGTTGCAAGTTCGTCCCAATTACCATTGACCTCTATGTCCTTGACTACTTTCTCCCTTAAAATTTTTTCCAAGACCTTACATACTACAGACGTCAAGCTAACAGGCCTATAATTACCCGGATCACTCTTTTTCCCTTTCTTAAAAATAGGAACTACATTAGCAATCCTCCAGTCATACGGCACAACACCCGAGATTATCGATTGCTTAAAAATTCTTGCTAACGGGCTCGCAATTTCACGCGCCAGTTCCTTTAATATCCTCGGGTGGAGATTGTCCGGGCCCTCCGACTTTGACCCATCAGAGCTGTTCAAGTACGGCCTCTACCTCAGTTGCAGTAATATCCACTTCCACATCCACATTCCCCGTTTATCATCCCTCCATCATCGCAAGGTTCCTCACTAGTCTTATTAAAAACCGAGGCAAAGTACTTGTTTAGATGTTGGGCCATGCCTAGGTTATCCTTAACCTCCATTCCATCCTCAGTGTATAGCGGCCCCACTTCTTCTTTCTTTGTTTTCTTCTTATTTATGTGGCTGTAGAACCTTTTACTATTGGTTTTGATTCCCTTTGCAAGTTCCAGTTCAATGCGGCTTTTAGCCTTCCTCACTTTATCCCTACATGTTCTGACCTCAGCAAGGTAGCTTTCTTTACTGATCCTGCCTTCCTTCCACTCCCTGTAAGCTTTCGCTTTTGTCTAATCTCCTCTCTGAGTTGCTTGCTCATCCAGTTTGGCCTGCAACTCCTGCCCATGGTTCTTTTCCCCTTCCTCGGGATGCAGGCTTCCGACAGTCTCCGCAGCTGCGACTTAAAGTAATTCCAGGCCTCCTCCACATTTAAATCCACTAATTCCTCCGTCCAATCCACTTCCCTAACTAATTTCCTTAACTCTTTAAAATTAGCCCTCGAGAAGTCAAAAACCCTAATCGCAGATCTACATTTGTTTATCCTTCCATCTAGTTTGAACTGAATCAGCTCATGATCACTCGAACCAAGGTTGTCCCCTACCACCATTTCTTCTACGAGGTCCTCACTGCTCACCAACACCAAGTCTAGAATGGCATCCCCTCTCGTAGGTGCTTCAACTACTTGATGAAGAAATCCATCCGCTATCACATCCAGAAAAATCCGACCCCTATTATTCGTGCAAGTACTCGTCCTCCAGTCTATGTCCGGGAAGTTGAAGTCCCCCATAATCACACATTTCCCCTTGGTGTTTACTTCATTAAAGACATTAAAGAGGTCTCTATCCATATCCCAATCCGATCCCGGCGGTCTGTAGCACACCCCAAGCACTATCTCAGGGGAAGCTCTAGTTGCTTTTTTACCCAGCGTGATTTTTGCCCAGACGGACTCCGTGTTATCCATTCCATCGCATCTTATTTCGCTACATTTAATTTCATCATTGATGTACAAGGCTACTCCCCCACCTTTGCCTTTCTTCCTGTCTTTTCTGAACAGCACATAGCCTTCAATACCCGTGCTCCAGTCATGAGTACTATTCCACCAGGTTTCGGTAATCCCTATAATATCCGGCTTGACTTCCTGCACGAGTAACTCCAGTTCCTCCATCTTGTTTACCTAGGCTCCTCGCATTAGTGTACAAACCTTTTAATTTTCGGCGTTGGCCGTCAGTGACATTCTTTCCCCCCCGTCGTGCACAAACTGTCCTGCCACCAGCATCACCCGTTACTCTGGTTTCTACTCCACTATTCCTCCTTGGTCAAATCTTGGGGCCACAAGGGTATCCCCGCTCACTTTGTTTACTTCCCTCTCCAGGTTATGTTCTGGCGTGGAGATCTCCCGAACATTTCCCAACCATCTCCCCCAACTTTCTAGTTTAAAAGCCCTCTTGATGAGGTCGGCGAGCCTCCATCCTAGAATCCTATTTCCCTCCTTGCTGAGATGAAGTCCATCCTGAGCAAACAGTCGTCTATCCGTAAATGCGTCCCAGTGACGTACATCCCAAAGCCCTCCTTATAACACCACTCCCTGAGCCATCTGTTGATCGCCATAATCTTGTCCCTCCTTCGTCGCCCCGCTCTAGGGAACCGGCAGAATCCCACTGAAGATCACCTGAGCCTCGATGTCTTTAAGCCTCTTCCCCAGTCTGAAATAGTCCTCCTTGATACTGTCCAGTGAGTAACTAGCCGTATCGTTTGTTCCCACATGAAGGATAATCAATGGATTTTTTCCCGCTCCCCGCTAGATCGTATTCAGGCTCAAGTCCAACTCCTGTATCTTAGCCCCCGGCAGACAGCACACTCTTCTGTTCTCCCGATCCGGTTTTAGTTACAGGCCTGTCTACTCTTCTCAGTAGAGAGTCCTCCAATCACGTAGAACTTGCCTTTTCCTGGTGACAATGGCGATTCTCCGGTCTATCCCCCACAGCAGCTGGCCGTGATTCCTCCTGATTTGTATTCGACCTCACAATCCTCCTAGGGCTCGTACTTGATGTCCGCCTCCACTGACTGCTCCCCTCCATCTGCAGGACTAGCTGCTTGCCTCTTCTTCCTTGCCGTAACTCCTTCAGCAGCCTGCTGTGTTCCATCTTCATTTCCCAACTCATCAAACCTATTCCTGAGTTCTATTTGTCCATCGCTGGCCCGTCTTATCCTTTGTCTGGTTCTCCTAGTGACATGCTTCCACCGTCCACTTTCCTCACCCAGCAGTCCCTCCTCAGAATCCTTAGGTCCTGCTTTTGTCCGCTCGCCTGAGCTTGTCCCCTGTGTCTCATCAAGTCTGTGTTCCATCATCTGCTCAAATCCCCTTCTAAACTCAGCCAGAGTTTCCACCTGCATCTCCAGTCCCCTTACCTTTTCCTCCAGCAGCTCTATCAGACGACACTTCATGCAGATGAAACTCCTTTCAGGTGCTCCCTCTAGGACCATGTACATGCCGCAGCTGCCACACCCAGTCATCCTCAGTGTGTCTGCACCTGCTGCCTCTGCCTCCATCGTAGCGGTGCAACTCTGTGCCTGGCAATCCACGCCTCACACCGCACCGCAGGCCACCGACCAGCGCAGGGCTGCCTCTTCCCTGGTCTGCCTTCCCGGTTCCTCTGCCTTGCTCTCCCCTGCAACCTCCCCCTGGAAACTCCCCTGTTAGCCGCTCTGTTCGCCGCCTCCTGTGCCGCTGCAGCTGACTGTGCCGCTGCCTGAGTGCCTGGCTCCTTATATAGGACCCCTAATCAGGTAAGCCCCGCCCCCAACTCAGGGCTCAGCCTCGCTCTCAGCACACAGCCCCTAGCAGCCTGCACACACACTCACCTCACACACAAACACCACAAACTACAAAAACCACAAAAACCTGCTCCTCCAACAGCACTCCCACTGAACTCCCCTGTTAGCCGCTCTGTTCGCCGCCTCCTGTGCCGCTGCAGCTGACTGTGCCGCTGCCTGAGTGCCTGGCTCCTTATATAGGACCCCTAATCAGGTAAGCCCCGCCCCCAACTCAGGGCTCAGCCTCGCTCTCAGCACACAGCCCCTAGCAGCCTGCACACACACTCACCTCACACACAAACACCACAAACTACAAAAACCACAAAAACCTCCCCTCCAGGTGTTCCCTCCCTGGGTTCCTGGAGAGATATACAGAAGCAAGCTCCGTGAATCTAAACAGAGGGACTCCCCCCTCCCTGTTTCCAGTCCTGGAAATAGAAGTACCAAGATAGCTAATCTCTCTTCCCCCTTACCCAGAGGGTATGCAAAGTCAGGCTAGTAAATCTAACACAACGAGATTTTCCCCCTGACTTCTTCCTCCCACCAATTCCCTGGTGAGCTGCAGACTCAATTCCCTGGAGTCCCCACTTAAGAAAAAATCCAACAGGTCTTAAAAAGAAAGCTTTATATAAAAAGAAAGAAAAGGACATAAAAATGGTCTCTCTGTATTAAGGTGACAAATACAGGGTTATTTGCTTAAAAGAAAAAATGAATAAACAGCCTTATCCAAAAAGAATACAATTAAAAACATTCCAGCAACTACACACATGTAAATACAAAAAAAAAAACAATATAAACTTATTGTCTTATTATCTTTGTACTTACAACTTGGAAACAGAAGATTAGAAAGGCAGGAGATAGAAAAATCACTCTCATAGCCGAGACGCCACAGACACAAGACAAAGAACAAAGAACTCACACACAAACTTCCCTCCACCCAGATTTGAAAAAGTCTTGTTTCCTGATTGGTCCTCTGGTCAGGTGTTTTAGGTTACTGGTGTTACCCCTTTATAGGTAAAAGAACATTAACCCTTAGCTATCTGTTTATGACAAGGGGGCTCAGCCTCCCCAAACCTTGCACTGCCAAGGGGACAGTGGGGCCCATGATCAGGGCCCTGGCCAAGTTAGGTCCCCCTGGAAAAGTCTCCCCTATGTCAGCCCCAGGGCTGGAGGAGCTCCCACTCCCTGCTACAGCCTGGGGGCTGCAGCAGGGCCACAGCGGGGCAGGGGTAAAGGAGTGATAGGGTGGGGCTGGTGGGGGAAGGGGTGGAACAGAAGTGACAGTGGATGGGGCCATGGGTGGAAGGGGGTAGAGCCACAGACAGAAGGTAGGGGCATGGTTCTGGTGCTGGGGCCCCCACACTTGTTCTCCCTTTCCCGGGGGTTTGGCATCACTAGCCCCGGCTTAGCGAGTAGGGTTCAGTGGTCCCCATAATGTGGGGTGCGACTCCTAGGGGGACACAGAGGAACATTCATGGGGGCACCTCAGGACCTGAGCCAGCCCACATAGAGGGCAGGGAGGGAGCACCACTCTGCCACAGCTCTTCCCCAACCCCACCCTCAGCCTGAGACTCTGGCTCCCAGCCCGGCGTCGACCCCTTTACCCCTGTCCGCACCCTCTCCCCAGCAAGCAACAGCCCCACTCCTCCCAGCCCCGGTTCTTGACCGTGGCTTCCGAGGGGCCACAGCCATGGCTAAGAGGGCACAATGTGAAATGTTTGGGGACCACTGGTTTAGGGTGACGTCCTCAATCACTTCTCTGCAGTCCAATAAAAGCTATTCCTCACTCACCTACCCCTCCATCAGGACGGACTAGGTATGTTCTGCTGCCCTTCACTCATACAGGAAGGAGAATAACATTTCATTCCACTCAATCCTAAAGTGATTTGTAACCCAAGACCATCCCAAACTGGTCATTTTGGGGAAGCGGCCCCATCATGCTGCATAGCTAGGCAGAGTAGGTGTGTCTATGCAAACACGGTCTGTTCCTGAAGTCTTTCCCCAGCTCCTCACTAGGTGAGAGAGGGGAGCTCATTCAGACCCTGCTTACGCTTAGTATTTAAAAACTCCTTAGTGTCCCTATCTCTGCCGGCCTTAGATTTCTCCTCCTGTCTGTTTTTTGACAGCTCAGATGAGGTGACCGAGTGGTTAAGGTGATGGACTGCTACCCCATTATGCTCTGCCTGCATGGGTTCAAATCCCATTCTCATCAGAGGCATTTAGTCTTCACCCTCCTTTATAGACAACCATCTCCCCCTTTGGTACAATAACAGATCAAACAATGTTGCTTGTGTTACCCAAAATTGGGTCAGTTAGTAAGCTTAGAGAGGACTAATAATGCCCCTCCCCCCCAGAGTTTGGCAGAAAGCAGCACATTTATTAGCTTGATAGCTAAGCTCAAAAGAAGGGATGGGGGAGGGTGTCACACTCATACTCACGCTCCCAGGACAGGCCTGGCAGTGGAGATGTCAGGATCCTTTAAGGTAAGTGTCCCACAGCGCAGCGATGGACGGTGCGATGAAGATCAGTCTCCCTGAGGTGCAATAGAATGTAACACAGCGAACCACTGGCCAGATGGGCCGGGTGAAGGGCATTCACTGGAGGTACAAAGGAGAGTGGGAAAGCCACTTCACAGGCATTCAAAGAGGGAAAGGACACAAGCTGGGGGAGTTTAACAGACCTTTTGAGCATACAGGTTATACAGAGCATACAGATCACTGCTGCTCCTACAACATGATAAGTTCTCAAGCAGCATGTTTCTTACTTTGCCCATCTGTCAATTTTGATGATTATTGATGGAAATATTTTGCCATTGGGTTGTGTGTTTACACAGAAATTGACATTTACCAACAAATACACAATTCTTCCAAGCCTGCCTAGTCTGCAGTTGATGGGTTTAGAGGGACACATTCACTCTTCCAGGTCCCCATTCCAGGCCTGTGCTCTCCAGGTTGTCAACTTCCCGCACTGCTGGGATCCTTCCCTCATCTCCCCACAAACCACTGCCCCACCCCCACTTCTGGGGTCCCCTCCCTACACTGTCTAACTCCACTGCTGGCAGGATCCCTTCCTGTTCCTTTCATTTCCTGCCTCCACTCTGGGCAAAGCTCTGCACTCTTCCCACACCAGAAGTTGAACCCAGGCCACCTGGGTGAAAACCAGGAATCCTGACCACTAGCCCATATGGGACTATTGTTGCATCTGACGAAGTGGGTATTCACCCACGACAGCTCATGCTCCAATACGTCTGTTAGTCTATAAGGTGCCACCGGATTCTTGGCTGCTATTATTACTACAACTCAGGCCTTGGCTACACTGGAGAGTTACAGTGCAGGTGGTGGCTTTACAGCGCTGTAACTTACTCCCCGTCCACACTGGCAAGGCACATACAGCGCTGTATCTCCCTGGCTACAGTGCTGCATGTGCTCCACCTCGACGAGAGGAATAAAGAGAACAGAGCTGGTGATGCAGCGCTGGGGTGCCAGTGTAAACAGTGATTAATCTTACTACGCTGTCACTGACCTCCGGAACCTTCCCATAATGCTTTTAAGTAGAGATAACGCTCTTTGTTTTGGTGTGATGCCTCTGTTTGTTTTGTTGTGAGCTCAAGGCTCCCGGAGCTGCTTATCTAAAAACCAAACACAGTTACCGTTTGCAGTGAATGAGCAGAGGCAGGGGGATCCCTTTGGAACACCCACAGCTGGTGTTTGCTTGAGGAGAGAAGCAGCCGGGTGGGCACGGGGGGGGGGTCTGTTTTGGATCAGCGGCTTATCTGGTCTGTGAGGAAAAAAACAAAGGCGGCTATTTGCATTTAGTGAATGAGAGAGGGGTGGGGGAGGAGGCTTGAACTTGCCAGGCAGGGAGCTGACACAGTGTCAGCTCCAAAAATCCACTCGCTCTGTCTCCCCCACGCTCCGTGTCACACTCCACCCCACCCTCCTCTTTTGAAAAGCACATTGCAGCCACTTGAATGCTGGGATAGCTGCCCATAATGCACCACTCCCAACAGCGCTGCAAATGTGGCCATGACAGAGTGCTGGTAGCTGTCAGTGTGTCCACACTGCAGCGCTTTCCCTAAACAGCTGTAGGAAGACAGCTTTAACTCCCAGCGCTGGACAGCTGCAAGTGTAGCCAAACCCTCTCTAAGCCGACCCCTTATGAGAACAGCAGGGACTAGCATGACTAGATGTCCCGATTTTTGGGTCTTTTTCTTATATAGGTGCCTATTAACCCCACCCCCATCCCAATTTTTCACATTTGCTGTCGGATCACCCTAGCAGGGGTTGCACACAGGGCTGCATTAACCTTCAGGTGCTGAGGTTTCCCTCTCTCCATTCCCAGAGCCTGTGATCAGGAAACAGACATCAGGGCTCCCAGGTGCTGCACAGACCATGACTGAGATCAGACCCCATATTATGCAAGGTGCTGTACAAACCCTGGCCAACACTGAGACACCCAGGAGGTTCCCCTCAATTTCCCTGAGCCTCTGCTGCCCAACTTCTTCTGAATCCCTCTGGCTCACCCCCCCCCCCCCCACAAAAAACCCACCTTTCCAAACAGTCCTTCTTTCCTTGCCCCCTGATTCTGGTTTCACACCCTGGGACCATCTCCTCTCTTTGTCTCTCCCCCTCCAGGTGAAGCAGAGATGGAGGCAACTTCAGCCACTGGAGTCAGCCTCAGCGAGCACTGCAGCCGGCCCCGGGGGAGGGGGGGTGTTTGCAGACACAGGAAGGGAGCAGGGGGTGCTGGGAAGAAGGCGGCAGGAGAACAAAGCTCAGAGACCCAACATGGGGAAATTCCAGGGGGCGGGGCTCTGACACATCCCAGGTGCGGGCAGCTCCTGGGGGCGGGGCTCTGGCTCAGCTCGGGGGTGGGGCAGCTCCTCGGGGCGTGGCTCCAGCAAAGAGCAGGGGCGGAGCAGCTCCTGGGGGTGGGGCTCTGGCTCAGCTCAGGGGCGGGGCAGCTCCCGGGGGCGGGGCTCTGGCTCAGCTCAGGGGCGAGGCAGCTCCTGGGGGCGGGGCTCTGGCACAGCCCGGAGACGGGACAGCTCCTGGGGGCGGGGCTCTGACTCAGCTCAGGGGCGGGGAAGCTCCTGGGGGCGGGGCTCTGACACATCCCAGGTGCGGGCAGCTCCTGGGGGCGGGGCTCTGGCTCAGCTCAGGGGCGGGGCAGCTCCTTGGGGCGGGGCTCTGGCTCAGCTCAGGGGCGGGGCAGCTCCTGGGGACGGGGCTCTGGCTCAGCTCAGGGGCGGGGCAGCTCCTGGGGACGGGGCTCTGGCACATTATGACGCGCAGCCCTGGCTGAACAGCTGCTTCCTGGTTCTCCACGTGCTGCCAGCAGCGCTGGAGCTGCCCGAGCCGCAGCGGAGCCGCTGTTCTCAGCTGCAGCCAGGATCTGCCCCAGCCCCGCTGGGATCCAGGTGGGGACAGAGACTGGGGCCCGGGGGTTCCCCTTGGTGTGGCTGGCGGGGGCGGGAGGGGAGAAGCCGGAGCTGCAGGCGGGGGAAGGGCGGTGGGACATTGTGACCAGGAGCCCCCGGGGAATGACAGGCGCTGGGGGGCGGGAAAGTGATTCTGCCCCAGGGAGCCTGGGAGAAGCCTTGGAGGCGCCTCGGCCCCAGTGGAGCTGCAGGAGGATCCGCCCGCCCCGCTGGGATGGGGGGCCAGGGCCCAGCCGTCGTGTGGGGGGGAGGGGCGGACCCCGGGCCCGGCGGAGGGGGGCGGTGTATTAAATCACTCCCCATAGCAATGTGCTACTCCCGGGCACTGCGCATGCCCAGTAACAGCCGCTGAAGCCACTGCCCTTCCCCCTGCCCGGACCAGCCGTAACGTTCCGCCGGGCGCTGGGGGCGGGGCTGGAGCGGGACGGGGGAGTAACAGGGAGCGTGGGAGGGGCGGGCGCAGAGCAGGAAATTGATGGGCGGGGGGGGGGTCAGGCAGCTGGAGGCAGGGTTCGTGGGGTGCTAAAGGGCACAATCCGGGCTGGGGGGAGGAGCAGGAGTTGAGCTCAGGGGGAGGCGCTGGCAGAGCCCCCCCCTTTGGTGTGAGGGCGGAGGTGTCGAGGGGGGAGGAGAAGCTGGAGTTGCAGGGTGGGGGAAGTCACTGGGGGGGTAGATCTGTCTCTGTGCAGCCAGGACATTCCTGGGGTGGGAGGGAGGTGAGTTAATTGGATCCTGTCCCTGTTTTTGCCACTTCCTCCCACACACACATTCTCTCAAGATTTCCCCTTTTCTCTCTCATTATCACACGTGGCTATAAAATCCAGGGAGATTCTCCCCCCCCCCAATGATCAGCTCTCTAATTGCCTCTGATTTTCCCTTTTCTCTCCATACTTCTCAAATGTCAATTTAAAATCTCTCCGATGGGGGGTGGATTTTCCCACCCATTTTATCTGCAGCGATTTGTCCTTGTTTGGGTGGGAAATTGTTGCCCTGGGTCATTCCCCAGAACATGGCTCCCCCTGGAGTGGGATGGGATGAGGTTCCCGTTCTCTGCCTATGAGTCTATAGCCCGTGCGGGCCCTGACCCCAGCTCCAGGGGCCCCACCCGTAGGCGCCCTGACCCCAGCTCCAGGGCCCAAATCCGTGGATGCCCTATCCGCAGCAACAGGGGCCCAACTCGTGTTGGCCCTGACCCCAGCTCCAGGGGCCCAACCCGTGGTGGCCCTGACCCCAGCTCCAGGGGCCCAACCCGTGGTGGCCCTGACCCCAGCTCCAGGGGCCCAACCCGTGGTGGCCCTGACCCCAGCTCCAGGGGCCCAACCCGTGGTGGCCCTGACCCCAGCTACGGGGCGCCACCCGTGGTGGCCCTGACCCCAGCTCCAGGGGCCCAACCCGTGTGGGCCCTGACCATAGCTCGAGGGCCCAACCCGCGGGGGCCCTGACCCAAGGTCCAGGGACCCCACCCGTGCAGGCCCTGACCCCAGCTCCAGGGTACCAACCCGTGCGAGCCATGACGCCAGCTCCAGGCACCGAACTCGTGAGGGACCTCACCCCAGCCTCAAGGGCCAAACCCGTGTTGGCCCTGACCCCAGCTCCAGGGGCCCCATCCGTGTTGGCCCTGACCCCAGCTCCAGGGGCCCCATCCGTGTTGGCCCTGACCCCAGCTCCAAGGGCCTAACCCGTGGGGACCCAGACCCCAGCTCCAGTGGCCCCACCCGCGTTGGACATGACCCCAGCTCCAGGGGCCCAACCTGTGTTGGTTCTGACCCCAGCTCCTGGGGCCCAACCCGTAGGTGCCCTGACCCGAGCTCCAAGGCCCAAACCCGTGGGGGCTCTGTCCGCAGCTCCAGAGGCCCAACCCGTTCAGGCCCTGACCCCAGCTATAGTGGTCCAACCTGTGCGGACCCTGACTCCAGCTCCAGGGGCCCAGCCCTTGGCAGTCCTCAACCCAGCTCCAGGGGCCCAACCCGTTTTGACCCTGACCCATGCTGCAGGGCCCAACCCCTGGGGGCCCTGACCCCAGCTCCAAGGACCCCACCCGTGCAGGCCCTGACCCCAGATCCAGGGGTCCCACCCGTGTGGGCCCTGACCCCAGCTCCAGGGGCCACAACCGTGGGGGCCCTGACCCCAGCTCCAGTGGCCCAACCCATGCGGGCCCTGACCCCAGCTCCAGGGACCCAACCCATAGGGGACATGACCCCAGTTCCATGGGCCCCAACCCGTGGAGGCCCTGACCCCAGCTCCAGGGCCCCAACCCATGGGGGCCCTTACCCCAGCTTCAGGGGTCCAACCCGTGTGGGTCCTGACCCCAGCTCCAGGGCCCCACCCGTGCGGGTCCTGACCCCAGCTCCAGGGCTCAACGCGTGGGGGCCCTGACCCCAGCTCCAGGGGCCCAACCCGTACGGGCCCTGACCCCAGCTCCAGAGGCCCAACCCGTGGGAGCCCTGACCCCAGCTCGAGGGGCCCAACCCGTGGGGGCGATGACCCCAGCTTCAGGGGCTCAACCCATTCGGGCCCTAACCCCAGCGCCAGGGACTCAACAAGTGCGGGCCCTGACCCCAGCTCCACGGGCCCAACCCGTGCGGGCCCTGACCCCAGCTCCAGGGGCCCAACCCGTGGGGGACCTGATCCCAGCTCCAGGGGCCGCACCCGTGGGGTCCTGACCCAAGCTCCAGAAGCCCCAATCGTGCGCATCCTGAACCCAGCTCCAGGAGCCCAACCCGTGGAGGCCCTAACCACAGCTCCAGGGGCCCAACATGTGCGGGCCCTGACTCCCCAGCTCCAGGCGCCGAACTCGTGGGGGCCCTGACCCCAGCTCCAGTTGCCCAACCCGTGCGGGCCCTGAACCCAGCTCCAAGGGCCCAGACCATGGGGGCTATGACCCCAGCTCCAGTTGCCCAACCCGTGCGGACCCTTACCCCAGCTTCAGGGGCCCTACTCGTGTGGGTTCTGACCCCAGCTCCCGGTCCCCAACCCGTGTGGGTCCTCACCCCAGCTCCAGGGCCCCAACCCGTGGGGGCCCTTACCCCAGCTTCAGGGGCACAACCTGTGCGGGTGCTGACCTCAGCTCCAGGGGCCCAACCCGTTCGGGCCCTAACCCCAGCTGCAGTGGCCCCACAAGTGCTTCCCTGACCCCAGCTCCACGGGCCCAACCCGTGCGAGGCCTGACTCCAGCTCCAGGGGCCCAACCCATGGAGCTACTAACCCCAGCTCCAGGGGCCCCACCTGTGGGGGCCCTGACCCCAGCTCCAGGGGCCCCACCTGTGGGGGCCCTGACCCCCAGCTCCAGGGCCCCAACCCGTGCGGGCCCTGACCCAAGCTCCAGTGGCCCAAGCCGTGCGGGCCCTAACTCCAGCTCCAGAGGACCCACCAGTGCGGGCCGTGACCCCAGCTCGAGGCGCCAAACTCGTTGGGGCCCTGACCTCAACCTCAAGGGCCCAATCCGTGGAGCCCTGACCCCAGCTCCAGGGGCTACAATCGTGCGGGCCCTGACCCTAGCTCCAGGGGCCCAACACTTGGGGGCCCTGACCACACCTTCAGGGGCCCATACCTTGCGAGTCCTGATCCCAGCTCTAGAAACCCAACACGTGTGGGTCCTGAGCCCAGCTCCAGGGGCCCAACCCGTAGGCGCCCTGATCCCAGCTCCAGGGCCCAAACCCGTGGGGGCCATGACCCCAGCTCCAGGGCCCAATCCGTGGGGCCCTGACCCCAGCTCCAGGGGCCCAACCCATGCGAGGCCTGACTCCTGCTCCAGGGGCCCAACCCGTGGTGGCCCTGACCCCAGCTCCAGGGGCCTAACCCGTGCAGGCCCGGACCGCAGCTCCTGGGGCCCAACCCTTGTGGGTCCTGACCCCAGGTCCAGGGCCCAACCTGTGGGGGTCCTGACCCCAGTTCCTGGGGCCCAACCCGTGCGGGCCATGAACCCAGCTCCAGGGGCCCAACCGGTGTAAGCCCTGACCCCAGCTACAGGGACCCAACCCGTGGGGCCTGACCCCAACTTCATGGGCCCCACCCATAGGGGACCTGACTCCAGCTCCAGGGGCCCAACATATTCGGGCCCTGACCCCAGCTCCTGCGGCCCCAACCGTGGGGGCACTGACCCCAGCTGCAGGGCCCAACCAGTGGGGGCTATGACCCCAGCTCCAGTGGCCCAACCCGTGCGGGCCCTAACCCCAGCTCAAGAGGCCCCACCTGTGCGGGCCATGAGCCGAGCTCTAGAGGCCCCACCCGTGGGGGCCCTTACCCCAGCTCTAGAGGCCGAACCCGTGGGGCCCTGACCCCAGCTCGAGGGGCCCAACCCGTGGGGGCCATGACGCCAGCTCCAGGGGCCAACCCATTCGGGCCCTAACCCCAGTGCCAGGCACCCAACAAGTGCAGGCCCTGACCCCAACTCCACGGGCCCAATCCGTGCGGGCCCTGACCCCAGCTCCAGGAGCCCAACACGTGGGGGACCTGATCCGAGCTCCAGGGCCCCACCAGTGGGGCCTTGACCCCAGCTCCAGGAGCCCCAATCGTGCGGATCTTGAAAACAGGTCCAGGGGCCCAACCCGTGGGGACCCTGACTCCATCACCAGGGGCCCAACCCGTGGGGCCCTGACCCCAGCTCCATGGGCCCCACCCATAGGGGACCTGACCCCAGCTCCAGGGCCCAACATATGCGGGCCCTGACCCCAGCTCCAGGCGCCGAACTCGTGAGGGCCCTGACCCCAGCCTCAAGTGACGAACCCGTGGGGGCCCTGACCCCATCTCCAGGTGCCCCACCTGTGGGGCCCTGATCCCAGCTCCAGGGGCCCCAATCGTGCGGGCCCTGACCCGAGCTCCAGGGGCCCAACCTGTGTTGGCCCTGACCCCAGCTCCAGGGGCCCCACCCGTGGGGGCCCTGACCTCAGCTCCAGGGGCCCAACCCGTGGGGCCCCTGACCCCAGCTCCAGGTGCCCCACCTGTGTGGGTCCTGACCCCAGCTCCAGGGGCCCAGCCTTGGGGGCCCAGATCCAGCTCCGGGGGCCCAACCCGTGCGGGCCCTGACCCTAGCTCCATAGGTACAACCGTAGGGGCCCTGACCCAGCACCAGGGACCCCACCCGTGCGGGCTCTGACCCAAGCTCCTGCGTCCCCACCCGTGTCGGCCCTGACCCCAGCTCCATGCGCCGAACTCTTGGGGGCCCTTACCCCAGCCTCAAGGCCCCAACCCGTGCAGGCCCTGACCTCAGCTCCAGGTGCCCATCCCGTACAAGCCTTGTCCCTAGCTCCAGAAACCCAACCCGTGGGGGCTCTGACCCCAGCTCCAGGGCCCCAACCCGTGGGGGCTCTGACCCCAGCTCCAGGGGCCGAACCCGTGCGGGCCCTGACCCCAGCTCCAGGGGCCCCCCGGTTGGCCCTGACCCCAGCTCCAGGAGCCTCACCCGTGTTGGCCTTGACCCCAGCTCCAGGGGCCACACCCGTGTTGGTCCTGACCCCAGCTCCAGGGGCCCCAACCGTGGGGGCTCTGACCCCAGCTCAAGGGGCCCAACCCTTGTGGGCTCTGACCCCAGCTCCAGGGGCCCAACCCGTGGGGGCCATGACGCCAGCTCCAGTGGTCAACCTCTGCGGGCTCTGACCCCAGCACCAAGGGCCCAACCCGTAGGGGCCCTGACCCCAGCCTCTAGAGCCCATCCCGTGGGGACCCTGACCCCAGCTCCAGGGGCCACACCCGTGAGGGTCCTGACCCCAGCTCCAGGGCCAATCCGTACGGGCCGTGACCCCAGCTCCAGGGGCCCCACCCGTGGGGCCCGGACCCAGCTCCAGGGGCCCCATCTGTGTTGGCCTTGACACCAGCTCCAGCGGCCACACCTGTGTTGGCCCTGACCCCAGCTCCAGGTGCCCATCCCGTGCGGGCCTGACACCAGCTCCAGATGGCCACCCGTGTGGGTCCTGGCCCCAGCTCCAGCGGCCCAACCCTTAGGCGCCCTGACCCCAGCTCCAGGGCCCAAACTCGTGGGGGCCCTGACCGCAGCTCCAGAGGCGCAATCCGTGGTAGACCTGACCCCAGCTCCAGAGGCCCCACCCGTGCGGGCCCTGAGCCCAGCTCCAGATGCACCACCCTTTTGGACCCTGACACCAGCTCCAGGGGCCCTAGCCGAGCAGGCCCTGACCCCAGCTCTAGGGGCGCAGCCCGTAGAGGCTTTGACCCCAGCTCCAGCAGCCACACCCGTGGGGGCCCTGAACCCAGCTCCAGGTGCCCAACCCGTGCGGGCTGTGACCCCAGCTCCAGGGTCCCCACTCGTGGGGCCCTGACCCCAGCTCCAGGACCCCAAGCCGTGCGTGCCCTGACCCGAGCTCCAGAGGCCAAACTCGTGGGGGCCCTGACCCCATCTCCAGGGGTCCAACCCGTGCAGGCCCTGACCCTAGCTCCATGGACCAAATCCATGTTAGCGCTGACCCCAGCTCCAGGGGCCTAACCCATGGGGACCCTGTCCCCAGCTCCAGGGGACCCACCCGTGTTTGCCGACCCCAGCTCCAGGGGCCCAACCCGTGCGGGCCCTGATCCCAGTTCCAGGGGCCCAACCTTAGGGGTCCTGACCCCAGCTCCAAGGGACCATCCCGTAGGGTCCCTGACCCAGCTCCAGGGACCCAACCTATGCGGGCCCTGACCCCAGCTCCTGCGGCCCCATCCGTGGGGGCCAGGACTCCAGCTCCAGAGGCCCCACCCGTGGGGGCCCTGACCGAAGCTCCAGGGGACCCACCTGTGTTGGCCCTGACCCCAGCTCCAGGGGCCCAAGCCGTGAGAGCCCTAACCCCAGTTCCAGAGGCCCCACTCGTGCAGGCCCTGACCCCAGCTGCAGAGGCCCCACCCGTGCGGCCCTGACCCCAGCTCCAGTTCCTCAACCTGTGGGCCCTGACCCCATCTCCAGGGGCCAACCCGCTTGGGCCCTGAGCCAACACCTGCGGGACCCTTACCCCCAGCTCCAGGGGCCCAACCGTGCGGGCCCTGACCCCAGCTCCAGGGGCCCAACCCGTGGGGACACTAAACCCAGCTCCAGGGGCCCAACCCGTGGTGGCCATGACCCCATCTGCAGGGCACTAACCCATATGGGTCCTGACCACAGCTCCAGGGGCCCCATCCGTGGGGGCCCTGACCCCAGCTCCAGGGGCCCAACCCGTGCGGGCCCTGATCCCAGCTCCGAGCCGAACCCTTGGGGGCCCTGACCCCAGCTCCAGGGGTCCAACCCGTGCGGACCCTGATCCCAGCTCCAGAGGCTCCACCCATTTGGGCCCTGACCCCAGCTCCAGGGACCCCACCCGTGGCAGGCCCTGACCCCAGCTCCAGGGGTCCCAACCCGTGCGGGCCCTTACCCTAGGTCCCAGGGTCCCAACCCGTGCGGGCCCTGACCCCCGCTCTAGTGCCGAACTCGTGGGGGCCCCTCACCCCAGCTCAAGAGCCCAAACTGTGGGGACCTGACCCCAGCTCCAGGGTCCACAATATGGGGACCCTGACACCAGCTCCAGGATCCAACCCGTGCAGGCCCTGACCCCAGCTCCAGGGCGCCCACCCATAGGGGCCCTGACCCCAGCTCCAGGGCCCACCTCATTGTACCCTGACCCCAGCTCCTGCTGCCCCATCCGTGCGGACCCTGACCCCAGTTCTAGGGGCCCCACCCGTGGGCCTCTCACCCCAGCTCCAGGGGTCCACCCGTGCGTGCCCTACCCCAGCTCCAGGTCCCAACCCGTGTGGGTCCCTAACCCCACTCCAGGGGCCCACCCGTGGGGGCCCTTACCCCAGCTCCAGGGGCCCCCCCGTGCGGCCCCTGACCCAAGCTCCAGGGCCCACAACGTGGGGGCCCTGACCCCAGCTCCAGGGACCCCACCCGTGCAGGCCCTGACACCAGCCCCAGGCCCGAACTCGTGGGGCCCTCCCCCCAGCTTCAGGGGCCAAACCGTGGGATCATGACCCCAGCTCCAGTAGCCCAACCCGTGGCGGGTCCTAAGCCCTGCTCCAGGGGCCCCACCCGTGCGGGCCCTGACCCAGCTCCAGGTGCCCCACCCGTGGGGGGTCCGACCCCAGCCCCAGGTGCCCAACCAGTGCGGGCCGTGACCCAAGCTCCAGGGGCCCCACCCGTGTTGCTCCTAACCCCAGCTCCAGGGGCCCAACCTGTGGAGGAACCTGACCCCAGCTTCAGGGGCCCCAACCCTCCTTGGGCCCCTGACCCCAGCTCCAGGGGCCCAACCCGTGCGGGCCCTCACCCCAGCTCCATGGCCCCAACCCTGGGGCCCTGACCCCATCGCCACCCTGGGGGCCCTAACCCCTTCTGGGCCATGCCCCAGCTCCAGGGCCCAACCCGTGCGGGCACCAAACCCCAGCATCCCATCCAGACGCAAGCAGTGCAGGCCCTGATCCCACTCCAGGCGCCGAACTCGTGGGGCCCTGACCCCCAGCTCCAGAGAACCTCACTCCAAGGCGGACCTGACCCCAGCGCAGGGCCCAACCGTGCGGCCCAGACCCCAGAGCTCCAGGTGCCCCATCCAGGGGCCCTGACCCCAGCTCCAGGCCCCAACCCTACGGTTCCTGAACCCATCAGCTCCAGGGGCCCCCCGTGCGGGCCCTAACCCCAGTT